>NW_024608745.1:35000-55000 GCF_018296145.1 Oncorhynchus tshawytscha | reverse complement strand
TGTCTACGACTCCAGCTCTCTGCCATCTATGACTCCAGCTCTCTGCCAACTGACCCTCAGCATCTTCCCTGTTCAACTGTACTGTAGTCAGACTTTAAAGAGGTCAATGATCATGGACTCGCTGCTCAGATGCTGTGGATGAGTTTTACCATTTAGCTGGTTCTCCACCACGTGTACATCAGGTAGAGGAAGATGAGCAGGAGAGAGAGGAGAGAGATAGATAACATGGGTGATGGAGGACAGGTGAAGGAGAACAGAGGATAGATAACATGGGTGATGTAGGAGAAGAGAGGATAGATAACATGGGTGATGTAGGAGAACTGAGGATAGATAACATGGGTGATGGAGAACAGAGGATAGATAACATGGGTGATGGAGGAGAACTGAGGATAGATAACATGGGTGATGGAGGAGAACAGAGGATAGATAACATGGGTGATGGAGGAGAAGAGAGGATAGATAACATGGGTGATAGAGGAGAACAGAGGATAGATAACATGGGTGATGGAGGACAGGTGAAGGAGAACAGAGGATAGATAACATGGGTGATGGAGGAGAACTGAGGATAGATAACATGGGTGATGGAGGAGAACTGAGGATAGATAACATGGGTGATGGAGGAGAAGGGGTGATGGAGGAGAACAGAGGATAGATAACATGGGTGATGGAGGACAGGTGAAGGAGAACAGAGGATAGATAACATGGGTGATGTAGGAGAAGAGAGGATAGATAACATGGGTGATGTAGGAGAAGGGGTGATGGAGGAGAACAGAGGATAGATAACATGGGTGATGGAGGACAGGTGAAGGAGAACAGAGGATAGATAACATGGGTGATGGAGGAGAAGAGAGGATAGATAACATGGGTGATGTAGGAGAAGGGGTGATGGAGGAGAACAGAGGATAGATAACATGGGTGATGGAGGACAGGTGAAGGAGAACAGAGGATAGATAACATGGGTGATGGAGGAGAACAGAGGATAGATAACATGGGTGATGGAGGAGAACTGAGGATAGATAACATGGGTGATGGAGGACAGGTAGAGGAGAACAGAGGATAGATAACATGGGTGATGGAGGAGAACAGAGGATAGATAACATCGGTGATAGAGGAGAACAGAGGATAGATAACATGGGTGATGGAGGAGAACAGAGGATAGATAACATGGGTGATGGAGGACAGGTGAAGGAGAACAGAGGATAGATAACATGGGTGATGGAGGACAGGTGAAGGAGAACAGAGGATAGATAACATGGGTGATGGAGGAGAACAGAGGATACATAACATGGGTGATGGAGGAGAACAGAGGATAGATAACATGGGTGATGGAGGACAGGTAGAGGAGAACAGAGGATAGATAACATGGGTGATGGAGGAGAACAGAGGATAGATAACATGGGTGATGGAGGACAGGTAGAGGAGAACAGAGGATAGATAACATGGGTGATGGAGGAGAACAGAGGATAGATAACATGGGTGATGGAGGACAGGTGAAGGAGAACAGAGGATAGATAACATGGGTGATGGAGGAGAACTGAGGATAGATAACATGGGTGATGGAGGAGAACAGAGGATAGATAACATGGGTGATGGAGGACAGGTGAAGGAGAACAGAGGACAGCTAGAGGAAGTCATGTGAGGGCAGAGTGAAGCAGGGATGGGGACCTACGTGTTCTCCTCGCCCACAATGCAGATGGCTGACAGCAGCTTGACCACGTCGGTCATCATGGCGGGCTGGGTGGGGTCGATAGCTCGGGCCAACAGGGACAGACACTTCTCCTCTGACAGGATACGCTCCAAACCATACTAGAACCAGACAACATGTTAGATAGACGCTCCAAACCATACTAGAACCAGACAACAGATCACATGTTAGATAGACGCTCCAAACCATACTAGAACCAGACAACATGTTAGATAGACGCTCCAAACCATACTAGAACCAGACAACAGATCACATGTTAGATAGACGCTCCAAATCATACTAGAACCAGACAACATGTTAGATAGACGCTCCAAACCATACTAGAACCATACTAGAACCAGACAACATGTTAGATAGACGCTCCAAACCATACTAGAACCAGACAACATGTTAGATAGATGCTCCAAACCATACTAGAACCAGACAACATGTTAGATAGACGCTCCAAACCATACTAGAACCATACTAGAACCATACTAGAACCAGACAACATGTTAGATAGATGCTCCAAACCATACTAGAACCACACTAGAACCAGACAACATGTTAGATAGACGCTCCAAACCATACTTGAACCAGACAACATGTTAGATAGATGCTCCAAACCATACTAGAACCACACTAGAACCAGACAACATGTTAGATAGACTCTCCAAACCATACTAGAACCAGACAACAGATCACATGTTAGATAGACTCTCCAAACCATACTAGAACCAGACAACATGTTAGATAGACGCTCCAAACCATACTAGAACCAGACAACATGTTAGATCGACTCTCCAAACCATACTAGAACCACACTAGAACCAGACAACATGTTAGATAGACGCTCCACACCATACTAGAACCAGACAACATGTTAGATCGACTCTCCAAACCATACTAGAACCAGACAACATGTTAGATAGACGCTCCAAACCATACTAGAACCAGACAACATGTTAGATAGACGCTCCAAACCATACTAGAACCACACTAGAACCAGACAACATGTTAGATAGATGCGCCAAACCATACTAGAACCAGACAACATGTTAGATAGACGCTCCAAACCATACTAGAACCATACAACATGTTAGATAGACGCTCCAAACCATGCTAGAAACATACTAGAACCACACTAGAACCAGACAACATGTTAGATAGACGCTCCAAACCATACTAGAACCAGACAACATGTTAGATAGATGCTCCAAACCATACTAGAACCACACTAGAACCAGACAACATGTTAGATAGATGCTCCAAACCATACTAGAACCAGACAACATGTTAGATAGATGCTCCAAACCATACTAGAACCATACAACATGTTAGATAGACGCTCCAAACGCCATACTAGAACCATACTAGAACCACACTAGAACCAGACAACATGTTAGATAGACGCTCCAAACCATACTAGAACCAGACAACATGTTAGATAGACGCTCCAAACCATACTAGAACCAGACAACATGTTAGATAGACGCTCCAAACCATACTAGAACCACACTAGAACCAGACAACATGTTAGATAGACGCTCCAAACCATACTAGAACCAGACAACATGTTAGATAGATGCTCCAAACCATACTAGAACCAGACAACATGTTAGATAGACGCTCCAAACCATACTAGAACCATACTAGAACCATACTAGAACCAGACAACATGTTAGATAGATGCTCCAAACCATACTAGAACCACACTAGAACCAGACAACATGTTAGATAGACGCTCCAAACCATACTAGAACCAGACAACAGATCACATGTTAGATAGACTCTCCAAACCTTACTAGAACCAGACAACATGTTAGATAGACGCTCCAAACCATACTAGAACCAGACAACATGTTAGATCGACTCTCCAAACCATACTAGAACCACACTAGAACCAGACAACATGTTAGATAGACGCTCCACACCATACTAGAACCAGACAACATGTTAGATCGACTCTCCAAACCATACTAGAACCAGACAACATGTTAGATAGACGCTCCAAACCATACTAGAACCACACTAGAACCAGACAACATGTTAGATAGACGCTCCAAACCATACTAGAACCCGACAACATGTTAGATAGACGCTCCAAACCATACTAGAACCATACTAGAACCAGACAACATGTTAGATAGACGCTCCAAACCATACTAGAACCATACTAGAACCAGACAACATGTTAGAAGTTAGATAGACTCTCCTCCTCCTCTACATATAACACAGCCATCATTAAAACACAGCAGATAACACAGCCATCATTAAAACACAGCTGATAACACAGCCATCATTAAAACACAGCAGATAACACAGCCATCATTAAAACACAGCTGATAACACAGCCATCTCCATCATTAAAACACAGCTGATAACACAGCAGATAGCACTGCCATCATTAAAACACAGCTGATAACACAGCAGATAAAACAGCTGATAACACAGCCATCATTAAAACACAGCAGATAACACAGCTGATAACACAGCCATCATTAAAACACAGCTGATAACACAGCTGATAACACAGCCATCATTAAAACACAGCAGATAACACAGCTGATAACACAGCCATCATTAAAACACAGCTGATAACACAGCTGATAACACAGCCATCATTAAAACACAGCTGATAACACAGCAGATAACACAGCTGATAACACAGCCATCATTAAAACACAGCAGATAACACAGCTGATAACACAGCCATCATTAAAACACAGCAGATAACACAGCTGATAACACAGCCATCATTAAAACACAGCAGATAACACAGCTGATAACACAACCATCATTAAAACTGGAATGTAAAGACATTGCCACCCACACAGGTCTACTGTACGGGGCATGAAAGGACTTTCACAGAGAAAACAACCCAACTTGAAACGGTTTCTGAGATAAAAGTTAATTATTTCCCAGCGGTATCTGGGTAAAAAGGCAAACCAGGCCCCCAATGATATTAGACATGGTGTTCAGGGAGAACAGTCAGACTGGTTCTAACATGGAGGGAGAGGAGGGTAACAACACGAGGACGTCTGTTTCTCTCTCCTGATGTCGTCTCATAGCCTGGAGAACAGGGTAACAACACGAGGACGTCTGTTTCTCTCTCCTGATGTCGTCTCATAGCCTGGAGAACAGGGTAACAACACGAGGACGTCTGGGGAAGAGGAGAGGGGAGGAGGCACAGGTCTGGGCAGCACAGCGAGGGGAGGGAGGGGAGAGGAGGAGGGGAGGAGAGGAGAGGGGAGGGAGAGGAGGAGGGGAGGAGAGGAGAGGAGAGGAGAGGAGAGGGGAGAGGGGAGAGGAGGAGGGGAGGAGGGGAGAGGGAGAGGAGGGAGGAGAGGAGAGAGGAGAGGAGAGAGAGGAGAGGAGAGGAGAGGAGAGGAGAGGAGAGGAGAGGAGAGGGGAGGAGAGGGGAGGGGACAGGAGAGGGGGGGAGGGGAGGGGGAGGGAGGGGGGGGAGGAGGAGAGGAGAGGGGGAGGGAGGAGGGGAGGAGAGGAGAGGGGAGGGGAGGAGGGACAGGTCTGGGCAGCACAGCGAGGGGAGGGGAGGAGGGACAGGTCTGGGCAGCACAGCGAGGGGAGGGGAGGAGAGGAGGGAGGAGAGGGGAGGGGAGGAGCGGAGGAGAGGGGAGGAGACAGGGGAGGAGCGGAGGAGAGGGAGGAGAGGAGGAGAGGAGGGGAGGGGAGGAGAGGGGAGGGGAGGAGGGGAGGTTGTGAAGGGGAGGAGAGGAGAGGGGAGGGGAGGGGAGGAGGGGAGGGAGGAGAGGAGGAGGGGAGAGGGGGAGGAGAGGGGAGGGGAGGAGGGACAGGTCTGGGCAGCACAGCGAGGGGAGGAGAGGGGAGGGGGAGGGGAGGGGAGGAGAGGGGAGGGGAGAAGAGGAGAGGAGAGGAGAGGAGAGGGGAGGGGAGGAGAGGAGGGACAGGTCTGGGCAGCACAGCGAGGGCAGGAGAGGGGAGGGGAGGGGAGGAGGGACAGGTCTGGGTAGCACAGCAGGCAGAGGCCTGGGGAGGGGAGGGGAGGAGGCAGAGGCCTGGGGAGGGGAGGGGAGGAGGGACAGGTCTGGGCAGCACAGCGAGGCAGAGGCCTGGGGAGGGAGGGGAGGGGGACAGGTCTGGGCAGCACAGCGAGGGGAGGGGAGGGGAGAGGAGGGGAGAAGGGGAGGAGAGGGGAGGAGGGGAGGAGGAGGAGGGAGGAGGGGAGGGGAGGAGGGGAGGAGAGGGGAGGGGAGGGGAGGAGAGAGGAGAGGGGGAGGGAGGGGAGGGGAGGGGAGGAGGGGAGAGGAGGAGGGGGAGGAGAGGGAGGAGGGGAGAGGAGGAGGGGAGGTTGGGGAGGGGAGGAGAGGAGAGGGGAGGAGAGGGGAGGCGAGGGGAGGAGGGGGGAGGGGAGGGGAGGAGGTGAGGGGGAGGGAGAGGAGGGGGGAGGAGAGGAGGGACAGGTCTGGGCAGCACAGTGAGGGGAGGGGAGGGGGAGAGGGGAGGGGAGGGAGGGGAGGAGAGGAGAGGGGAGGGAGGAGGGACAGGTCTGGGCAGCACAGCGAGGGAGGGGAGGGGAGGAGGGGGAGGGAGGAGGGGAGGAGAGGAGAGGGGAGGGGAGGGGAGGAGGGGAGGTTGGGAAGGGGAGGAGAGGAGAGGGAGGGAGGGGAGGAGGAGGGGAGGAGAGGAGGGACAGGTCTGGGTAGCACAGCGAGGGGAGGAGAGGGGAGGGGGAGGGGGAGAGGGAGGGGAGGGGAGGGGGACCAGAGGAGAGGAGAGGAGAGGGGGGGAGGAGAACAGGAGGAAACCAGGGAGGAGGGAGGAGGGGAGGGGAGGAGAGGGGAGGAGGGGAGGGGAGGAGGGGAGGGGAGGGAGGGAGGGAGAGGAGAGGAGAGGGAGGAGAGGGGAGGGGGAGGGGAGGGGGGGGGGGAGGGGAGAGGGAGAGGAGGAGAGGGGAGGAGAGGAGGGACAGGTCTGGGCAGCACAGCCTGAGGGGAGGGGAGGGGGGGAGAGGGGAGGGAGGGAGGAGAGGGAGGGGAGGAGAGGGGAGGGAGGAGGGACAGGTCTGGGCAGCACAGCGAGGGGGAGGGAGTGGAGGAGAGGGGAGGAGAGGAGAGGGGAGAGGAGGAGGGGGGGGAGGGAGGGGAGGAGAGGGGAGGGACAGGTCTGGGCAGCACAGCGAGGGGAGGAGAGGGGAGGAGAGGGGAGGGAGGAGGGACAGGTCTGGGCAGCACAGCGAGGCAGAGGCCTGGGAGGAGAGGGGAGGAGAGGGAGGGGAGGGGAGGAGGGACAGGTCTGGGCAGCACAGCGAGGCAGAGGCCTGGGGAGGGAGGGGAGGGGAGGAGGGACAGGTCTGGGCAGCACAGCGAGGCAGAGGCCTGGGGAGGGAGGGAGGGGGACAGGTCTGGGCAGCACAGCGAGGCAGAGGCCTGGGGAGGGAGGGAGGAGAGGAGAGGAGAGGAGAGGGGAGGGGAGGAGGACAGGTCTGGACAGCACAGCGAGGCAGAGGCCTGGGGAGGGAGGGGAGGGGAGGGACAGGTCTGGGCAGCACAGCGAGGCAGAGGCCTGGGGAGGGGAGGGGGGACAGGTCTGGGCAGCACAGCGAGGCAGAGGCCTGGGGAGGGGAGGGGAGGGGAGGAGGGACAGGTCTGGGCAGCACAGCCTGGAGAGAGGAGAGGAGGGGTGGGATGAAGGAGGGAGGGGTGGGATGGGGAAGGGAGGGGTGGGATGGGGAGAAGGGAGGAGAGGAGAGGGGAGGGAGGAGAGGAAGGGAGGGGGAGGGGAGGAGGGAGGGAGGGGGAGGGAGAGGAGAGGAGGAGGGGAGAGGGGGAGGAGAGGGGGAGGGAGGGACAGGTCTGGGCAGCGAGGGGAGGGGAGGGGGAGAGGAGGAGGGGAGGAGGGACAGGTCTGGGCAGCACAGCGAGGGGAGGGGGAGGAGGAGGGGAGGAGAGGGGAGGAGGAGGAGGAGGGGAGGGAGGAGGGGAGGGGAGGAGGGGAGGTTGGGGGGGAGGGGAGGAGAGGAGAGGAGAGGGGGAGGAGAAGGAGGGGGAAGGGAGGAGGAGGGAGGAGGGAGAGGAGGGAGGGAGGAGGGGGGAGGGGAGGAGGAGGGGAGGGACAGGTCTGGGCAGCACAGTGAGGGGAGGGGAGGAGAGGGGGGGGGGAGGGGAGGAGAGGGGAGGGGGGAGGGAGGAGAGGGGAGGGGGAGGGGAGGAGGAGGAGGAGAGGGGGAGGGAGGGGAGGAGGGACAGGTCTGGGCAGCACAGCGAGGGGAGGGGAGGGGAGAGGAGGAGAGGAGAGGGGATGGGAGGAGAGGGGGAGAGGAGGAGGGGAGGGGGGGAGGGAGGGGGAGGGAGGGGAGGAGAGGGAGGAGAGGGGGAGGGACAGGTCTGGGCAGCACAGCGAGGCAGAGGCCTGGGGAGGGGAGGGGAGGGGGACAGGTCTGGACAGCACAGCGAGGGGAGGCCTGGGGAGGGAGGGGAGGGGAGGAGGGACAGGTCTGGGCAGCACAGCGAGGGGAGGGGAGAGGAGGGGAGGGATGAAGGGAGGGAGGGGTGGGATGGGGAAGGGAGGAGAGGAGAGGAGAGGGGGAGGATGAAGGGAGGGAGGGTGGGATGAAGGAGGGGAGGGGAGGGGATGAAGGGAGGGGGGGGAGGGATGGGGAAGGGAAGGAGGGGAGGGGAGGGGTGGGATGAAGGGAGGGAGGGGTGGATGAAGGAGGGAGGAGAGGGAGGGGGATGAAGGGAAGGAGAGAAGGGATGAAGGGATGAAGGGAAGGAGAGAAGGGATGAAGGGAAGGAGAGAAGGGAAACACATTTTCCTCCTCGTTTCATTTAGCGAGAAAGAGAATGTAGTGGAACACAGAGGTGCTACTCGCGTCTGGCCAGTTGCTGACGCCAGCCCGGCCTGTTGATTCAAAATGGCTTTTTCCATAAGCACCGAACAAAAATATAAACGCAACATGTAAAGAGTCAGTCCCATGTTTCACGAGCTGAAATAAAATATCCCAGAAATGTTCCACATGCACAAAAAACTGAAAATGCCCGATTTCTGTTGGCATTCCTGTTAGCGAGCATTTCGTAGCCAAGATAATCCATCCACCTGACAGGTGTGGCATATCAAGAAGCTGATTAAACAGAATGATCATTACACAGGTGCACCTCGTGCTGGGGGTAATAAAAAGCCACTGTAAAATGGGCAGTTTCATCACACAACCCAATGCCACAGACGTCTCAAGCTGAGGGCATGTGTGCAATTGACATGCTGACCCGCAGGAACGTCCAACCAGAACTGTAGCCAGAGAACTTGATGTTATTTTTTCTATCATAAGCCGCCTCCAATGTAATTTGAGAGAATTCCCGAGTGTTTTGACGCGGAGACTCTCAAGCTGCATTCATCAGTAATTGTTTATGGGCTATAGAGATGGAGGAAGAGGGAGGGAAGGAGGAGGAAGAGGAGGGAAGGAGGATGAAGAGGAGGGAAGGAGGGATGGGAAGGAGGAAGGGAGGGAGGGAAGGAGGAAGGAGGGAGAAGGAGAGAGGGATGAAGGAAGGAGGGGGGGAGAGAGGGATGGAGGAAGAGGGAGGGAGGAAGGAGGAAGAGAGGGATGGAAGAAGAGGGAGGGAAGGAGGAGGGGAGAGAGGGATGGAGGAAGAGGGAGGGAGGGAAGGAGGAAGAGGGAGGGAGGGAAGGAGGAAGAGAGGGAAGGAGGAAGAGGAAGAGAGGGAAGGAGGAAGAGGGAGGGAGGGAGGAAGAGGGAGCGGAGGAGGAAGGGAGGGGAAAGGCACCGACAGCTGGTTTGGAACACCTGTCTGGCAGCCTCCGCAGGCGCTGTGGGCGAGACGTATCCCAAGATGCAGCAGGAGGCGAGGGCAAGGTCTGTGAGTCAGTGCCGTTGGGTAAAAGAGGCGCTTGGCACCTGTTGTGGCAACAGGATTACACAAGACCTTACAACGAGAGGAGAGGAGGAGTGGTGTGCCAGACGAGCTCCACACAACGACACCTCCTCCCAGAGAGGCTGGGCTTCAACTCCACACAACGACACCTCCTCCCAGAGAGGCTGGGCTTCAGCTCCACACAACGACACCTCCTCCCAGAGAGGCTGGGCTTCAGCTCCACACAACGACACCTCCCAGAGAGGCTGAGGTCGGGCTGCATCCCAAAACGGCATTTATGATGATTTAAAGTAAAGACATTCAGGCTACATACGTTTCTAATAAAACAATTCAGATCCAGTTTCATCTGTCACACGCGCTAAAAGACAACGGGTCTTGACTTTACCGCAAAATACTTTCTGACGAGCATCTTTCCAACGATAGAGTTAAAAATATATAAAATACAATTAAAATAGTAAAACAAGAGGAATAAAATACGCAGGTTGACGTTTGTCGTCGTGACTCTCGTCCAGGTTGACGTTTGTCGTCGTGACTCTCGTCCAGGTTGACGTTTGTCGCCGTGACTCGTCCAGGTTGACGCTTTCGTCGCCGTGACTCTCGTCCCAGGTTGACCGCTTGTCGCCGTGACTCTCGGCCAGGTTGACGTTTGTCGCCGTGACTCGTCCAGGTTGACGTTTGTCGCCGTGACTCGTCCAGGTTGACGTGTCGTCGTGACTCGTCCAGGTTGACGTGTGTCATCATGACTCTCGTCCAGGTTGACGTTGTCGTCTTATCTCTCGTCCAGGTTGACCTTTTGTCGCCATGACTCTCGTCCAGATTGACCTTTGTCGCCATGACTCTCGTCCTGGTTGACCTTTTGTCGTGAAGCATGGTGGTGGCAGCATCATGCTGTGGGGACTGGGAGACTGGTCATGATGGAGGAAACCTGGCACCATCCCTACGGTGAAGCATGGTGGTGGCAGCATCATGCTGTGGGGGACTGGGAGACTAGTCAGGATGAAGGAAACCTGGCATCATCCCTACGGTGAAGCATGGTGGTGGCAGCATCATGCTGTGGGGGACTGGGAGCCTAGGCATGATGGAGGAAACCTGGCAACATCCCTATGGTGAAGCATGGTGGTGGCAGCATCATGCCGTGGGGAACTGGGAGACTGGTCATGATGGAGGAAACCTGGCAACATCCCTACGGTGAAGCATGGTGGTGGCAGCATCATGCCGTGGGGAACTGGGAGACTGGTCATGATGGAGGAAACCTGGCACCATTCCTACGGTGAAGCATGGTGGTGGCAGCATCATGCTGTGGGGGACTGGGAGGCTAGTCAGGATGAAGGAAACATGGCACCATCCCTACGGTGAAGCATGGTGGTAGCAGCATCATGCTGTGGGGAACTGGGAGACTAGTCAGGATGAAGGAAACCTGGCACCATCCCTACGGTGAAGCATGGTGGTGGCAGCATCATGCCGTAGGGAACTGGGAGACTAGTCAGGATGAAGGAAACCTGGCACCATCCCTACGGTGAAGCATGGTGGTGGCAGCGTCATGCTGTGGGGACTGGGAGACTAGTCAGGATGAAGGAAACCTGGCACCATCCCTACGGTGAAGCATGGTGGTGGCAGCATCATGCCGTAGGGAACTGGGAGACTAGTCAGGATGGAGGAAACCTGGCACCATCCCTACGGTGAAGCATGGTGGTGGCAGCATCATGCCGTAGGGGAACTGGGAGACTAGTCAGGATGAAGGAAACCTGGCACCATCCCTACGGTGAAGCATGGTGGTGGCAGCGTCATGCTGTGGGGGACTGGGAGACTAGTCAGGATGAAGGCAACCTGGCAACATCCCTACGGTGAAGCATGGTGGTGGCAGCATCATGCCGTGGGGAACTGGGAGACCGGTCATGATGGAGGAAACCTGGCAACATCCCTACGGTGAAGCATGGTGGTGGCAGCATCATGCTGTGGGGGACTGGGAGACTAGTCATGATGGAGGTAAAGATGAAAGGAGCAAAGTACAGAGAGATCCTTAATGAAAACCTGCTCCGGAGCGCTCAGGACCTCAGACTGGGGCGAAGGTTCACCTTCCAACAGGACAACGACCCGAAGCACACAGCCAAGACAACGCAGGAGTGGCTTCAGGACAAGTCTCTGGATGTAAAGGGTCTGAATACTTATGTAAATGTGCAATTGTGTTTTAAATTCTTAATAAATTTGCAAAACAATTCTAAAAACCTATTTTTACATTCATTATGAGGAATTGTGTGTAGATTGATGAGGGGAAAAAAATATATTTAATAAATTTTAGAATAAGACTAACGTAACAAAATGTAGGAAAAATTCAAGGGGTCTGAATACTTTCTGAACCCACTGTGAATCTACTTGAAAATCTGTGGCCAAACCTGAACACGGTTGCCTAGCAATGAACAACCGCCCATTTGACAGAGCTGGAAGAATTCTTTTTTTTAAGAACGTTGCATTAACCAGGTGTGAAAACATCTCAAAGACTTGACCCAGAAAGCGGCAAATCGCTGCCGAATGTGTTTCCACAACGTATCGACTCAGGGGTGTGAATACTTACGTAAAAACACTTCCTGTATTTCATGTTCAATAAATGTGCGAACATTTACCTAGAAATGTGTTTTCACTTTGTTACTATGGTGTATTGTGTATAGATGGGTGAGATATTTTATTTTATTTTATTTAAGCCATTTTGAATGTAGGTTTTAAACAGCAAAACGTGGAATAAGTCAAAGGGTCTGAATACTAATTCAGCAGTGGGACACATTTCTCCTCTCCCAGAAGGGACAGGAAGTACCAGAACCAATTCAGCAGTGGGACACATTTCTCCTCTCCCAGAAGGGACAGGAAGTACCAGAACCAATTCAACAGTGGGACACATTTCTCCTCTCCCAGAAGGGACAGGAAGTACCAGAACCAATTCAGCAGTGGGACACATTTCTCCTCTCCCAGAAGGGACAGGAAGTACCAGAACCAATTCAGCAGTGGGACACATTTCTCCTCTCCCAGAAGGGACAGGAAGTACCAGAACCAATTCAGCAGTGGGACACATTTCTCCTCTCCCAGAAGGGACAGGAAGTACCAGAACCAATTCAGCAGTGGGACACATGTCTCCTCTCCCAGAAGGGACAGGAAGTACCAGAACCAATTCAACAGTGGGACACATTACCTTGTTGTTCATGAAGGATTGGCTACATTACCTTGTTCATGAAGGATTAGCTACATTACATTGTTGTTCATGAAGGATTAGCTACATTACCGTGTTGTTTGTGAGTGATTGGCTACATTACCTTGTTGTTCATGAAGGATTGGCTACATTACCTTGTTGTCCCTGAAGGATTAGCTACATTACCTTGTTGTTCATGAAGGATTAGCTACATTCACTTGTTGTTCATGAAGGATTGGCTACATTACCTTGTTCATGAAGGATTGGCTACATTACCTTGTTGTTCATGGGGGATTAGATGCATTACCTCGTTGTTCATGAAGGATTAGCTACATTACCTTGTTGTTCGTGGGGGATTGGCTACATTACCTTGTTGTTCATGAAGGATTGGCTACATTACCTTGTTGTTCATGGGGGATTGGCTACATTACCTTGTTGTTCGTGGGGGATTGGCTACATTACCTTGTTGTCCATGAAGGATTGGCTACATTACCTTGTTGTTCATGGGGGATTAGATGCATTACCTCGTTGTTCATGAAGGATTAGCTACATTACCTTGTTGTTCGTGGGGGATTGGCTACATTACCTTGTTGTTCATGAAGGATTAGCTACATGACCTTGTTGTTCATGAAGGATTAGCTACATTACCTTGTTGTTCATGAAGGCTTTGAGGCACTGGATGACTTTATGCTGGCTCTTCTTGTCAGGTTTATCCTGGCTACAGAGAAAACAGACAGAGAGAGTAGCTTCTTGTCAGGTTTATCCTGGCTACAGAGAAAACAGACAGAGAGAGTAGCTTCTTGTCAGGTTTATCCTGGCTACAGAGACAACAGACAGAGAGAGTAGCTTCTTGTCAGGTTTTTCCTGGCTACAGAGACAACAGACATAAAGAGTCAGCACTTGCTTTGGCAATGTTAACACATGTTTCCCATGCCAATAAAGCCCTTGAATTGAATTGAGAGTAGAGAGAGAGGGAGAGAGAGGTAGAGAGAGGTAGAGAGAGGTAGAGGTAGAGGTAGAGAGAGGGAGAGAGAGGTAGAGAGAGGTAGAGAGAGGGAGAGAGAGCAGAGAGAGGTAGAGAGAGGTAGAGAGAGGTAGAGAGAGGTAGAGAGAGGTAGAGAGAGGGAGAGAGAGGTAGAGAGAGGTAGAGAGAGGTAGAGAGAGGTAGAGGTAGAAGAGGGAGAGAGAGGTAGAGAGAGGTAGAGAGAGGTAGAGAGAGGGAGAGAGAGGTAGAGAGAGGTAGAGAGAGGGAGAGAGAGGTAGAGAGAGGTAGAGAGAGGTAGAGAGAGGTAGAGAGAGGTAGAGAGAGGTAGAGAGAGGGAGAGAGAGGTAGAGAGAGGTAGAGAGAGGTAGAGAGAGGTAGAGGTAGAGAGAGGGAGAGAGAGGTAGAGAGAGGTAGAGAGAGGTAGAGAGAGGGAGAGAGAGGTAGAGAGAGGTAGAGAGAGGGGAGAGAGAGGTAGAGAGAGGTAGAGAGAGGTAGAGAGAGGTAGAGAGAGTAGAGAGAGGGAGAGAGAGGTAGAGAGAGGTAGAGGGAGGTAGAGAGAGGTAGAGGGAGGTAGAGAGAGGTAGAGAGAGGTAGAGAGAGAGGTAGAGGAGGTAGAGAGAGGTAGAGGGAGGTAGAGAGAGGTAGAGAGAGGTAGAGAGAGGTAGAGAGAGGTAGAGGGAGGTAGAGAAAGGTAGAGAGAGGTAGAGAGAGGTAGAGAGAGGTAGAGAAAGGTAGAGAGAGGTAGAGAGAGGTAGAGAAAGGTAGAGAAAGGTAGAGAGAGGTAGAGAGAGGTAGAGAGAGGTAGAGAGAGGTAGAGAGAGGTAGAGAGAGGTAGAGAGAGGTAGAGGGAGGTAGAGGGAGGTAGAGGGAGGTAGAGAGAGGTAGAGGGAGGTAGAGAGAGGTAGAGGGAGGTAGAGAGAGGTAGAGAGAGGTAGAGAGAGGTAGAGAGAGGTAGAGGGAGGTAGAGAGAGGTAGAGAGAGGTAGAGAGAGGTAGAGGGAGGTAGAGAGAGGTAGAGAGAGGTAGAGAGAGGTAGAGAGAGGTAGAGAGAGGTAGAGGGAGGTAGAGAAAATCAGAGAGAAAATAGAGAGAAATAGAGGGAGGTAGAGAGAGGTAGAAGAAATAGAGAGAGGTAGAGAGAGGGAGAGAGGTAGAGAGAGGTAGAGAGAGGTAGAGAGAGGTAGAGGAGGTAGAGAAAAAAAAAATAGAGAGAGGTGAGAGAGGGAGAGAGGTAGAGAGAGGTAGAGAGAGGTAGAGAGAGGTAGAGAGAGGTAGAGAGAGGTAGAGGGAGGTAGAGAAAGGTAGAGAGAGGTAGAGAGAGGTAGAGAGAGGTAGAGAAAGGTAGAGAGAGGTAGAGAAAGGTAGAGAAAGGTAGAGAAAGGTAGAGAAAATAGAGAGAGGTAGAGAGAGGTAGAGGGAGGTAGAGAGAAAATAGAGGGAGGTCAGAGAGAAAATAGAAGAGGTAGAGAGAGGTAGAGAGAGGTAGAGAGAGGTAGAGAGAATAGAGAGAGGTAGAGAGAAAAGAGGGAGGTAGAGGGAGGTAGAGAGAGGTAGAGGGAGGTAGAGAGAGGTAGAGAGAGGTAGAGAGAGGTAGAGAGAGGTAGAGGGAGGTAGAGAGAGGTAGAGAGAATCAGAGGGAGGTAGAGAGAGGTAGAGAGAGGTAGAGAGAGGTAGAGGGAGGTAGAGAGAGGTAGAGAGAGGTAGAGGGAGGTAGAGAGAATAGAGAGAGGTAGAGAGAGGTAGAGAGAGGTAGAGGGAGGTAGAGGGAGGTAGAGAGAGGTAGAGAGAGGTAGAGAGAGGGAGAGAGGTAGAGAAGAAGAGAAAAAAATAGAGGAGGTAGAGAGAGGAAGAGAGAGGGAGAGAGGTAGAGAGAGGTAGAGAGAGGTAGAGAGAGGTAGAGGGAGGTAGAGGAGGTAGAGAGAGGTAGAGAGAGGGAAGAGGTAGAGAGAGGTAGAGAGAGGTAGAGAGAGGTAGAGGGAGGTAGAGGGAGGTAGAGAGAGGTAGAGAGAGGTAGAGAGAGGGAGAGAGGTAGAAAGAGGTAGAGAGAGGTAGAGGGAGGTAGAGGGAGGTAGAGAGAGGTAGAGAGAGGTAAGAGAGGGAGAGAGGTAGAGAGAGGTAGAGAGAAAATGAGGGAGGCAGAGGAGGTAGAGAGAAAGAGAGAGGTAGAAAGAGGTAGAGAGAGGTAGAGGGAGGTAGAGAGAGGTAGAGGGAGGTAGAGAGAGGTCAGAGAGAGGGAGAGAGGTAGAGAGAGGTAGAGGAGGTAGAGAGAGGTAGAGAGAGGTAGAGAGAGGTAGAGAGAGGTAGAGAGAGGTAGAGAGAATAAGAGAGGTAGAGAGGTAGAGAGAGGTAGAGAGAGGTAGAGGAGGTAGAGGGAGGTAGAGAGAGGTAGAGAGGTAGAGAGAGGAGAGAGGTAGAGAGAGGTAGAAGAGGTAGAGAGAGGCAGAGGGAGGTAGAGGGAGGTAGAGAGATAGAGAGAGGTAGAGGGAGGTAGAGAGAGGTAGAGGAGGTAGAGAGAGGTAGAGAGAGGTAGAGAGAGGGAGAGAGAGGTAGAGAGAGGTAGAGAGAGGTAGAGAGAGGTAGAGAGAGGTAGAGAGAGGTAGAGAGAGGTAGAGAGAGGTAGAGAGAGGTAGAGGGAGGTAGAGAGAGGTAGAGGGAGGTAGAGAGAGGGAGAGAGGTAGAGAGAGGTAGAGAGAGGTAGAGAGAGGTAGAGGGAGGTAGAGAGAGGTAGAGAGAGGTAGAGAGAGGTAGAGAGAGGTAGAGAAAGGTAGAGAGAGGTAGAGCGAGGTAGAGGGAGGTAGAGGGAGGTAGAGAGAGGTAGAGGGAGGTAGAGGGAGGTAGAGAGAGGTAGAGAGAGGTAGAGGGAGGTAGAGAGAGGTAGAGAGAGGTAGAGAGAGGTAGAGAGAGGTAGAGAGAGAGAGGTAGAAGGAGGGTGCAGGAGAGAGAGGAAGGGTGCAGGAGAGAGAGGAAGGGTGCAGGAGAGAGCACGGAAGAGAGTGTGTGGGAGAGAGAGTGTGTGGGAGAGAGAGTGTGTGGAGAGAGAGTATGTGGGAGGAGAGAGTGTGGGAGAGAGAGTGTGTGGGAGAGAGAGTGTGGGAGAGAGAGTGTGGAGAGAGAGTGTGGAGAGAGAGTGTGGAGAGAGAGAGGAGAGAGAGTGTGGGAGAGAGAGGGAGGGAGAGAGAGTGTGGGAGAGAGAGGAGGGAGAGAGAGTGGGAGAGAGGGAGGGAGAGAGAGTGTGGGAGAGAGTGTGTGGGAGAGAGAGTGTGTGGGAGAGAGAGGGAGGGAGAGAGAGGGAGGGAGAGAGAGGGAGGGAGAGAAATGGAGTAGAGATGAGATGAACATTTATATTGAACATGCGATGTTTCTACATTGAGTAAATGCAGTCAGTGTGTTTGCGCGTTCATCCGCCCGTGTGTGTGTGTGTGTTCATCCGCCCGTGTGTGTGTGTGTGTGTGTGTGTGTGTGTGTGAGCATACGGTGTGTGTGTGTGTGTGTGAGCATACGGTGTGTGTGTGTGTGTGTGTGTGTGTGTGTGTGTGTGTGTGTGAGCATACGGTGTGTGTGTCCTTACTGTTTCTTGTGGAGCAGCTTCTCCAGAATGTCTAGCAGCAGTCCCAGACCCTCGTGGCCAAAACTCTGCACCCAGCTGGGGAGAAGGAAAACAGCTCATGAATAAATAAACCTATTTTTATCCAAAGTGGTCGTTTTAAAACTCATCTGTTGGTCACTGGATGGACGAGACCAGAGGCTACTGTACCACCAACTGAATTCTGCTCTGCCCAGAGGACCCCTGATGTTCCCCCTCATGAGGATTTTACCAGGAACCCTACGGTCTCATGAGTCTTCAAGTACCCCCTGAGGATAGACCAAGTACCCCCAGGGATCCGAGTACCCCCTGAGGATAGACCAAGTACCCGCAGAAATCCTAGTACCCCTGAGGATAGACCAAGCACCCCCAGAGATCCTAGTACCCCTGAGAATAGACCAAGTACCCCCAGAAATCCTAGTACCCCTGAGGATAGACCAAGTACCCCAGGGATCCTAGTACCCCTATAGATAGACCAAGTACCCCCAGGGATCCTAGTACCCCTGAGGATAGACCAAGTACCCCAGAAATCCTAGTACCCCTGAGGATAGACCAAGTACCCCAGAGATCCTAGTACCCCTGAGGATAGACCAAGTACCCCCAGGGATCCGAGTACCCCCTGAGGATAGACCAAGTACCCCCAGGGATCCGAGTACCCCCTGCTTGGGAACAACTGGACTAGATGATAACTGTATCTGGTCTCAACGAGTGCATTACACAGAACACAGAGGTTCCATTTGGGACACGCCCTACCTACCGATCCATACTAGAGAGCTGGATCCATACTAGACTAGAGAGCTGGATCCATACTAGACTAGAGAGCTGGATCCATACTAGACTAGAGAGCTGGATCCATACTAGACTAGAGAGCTGGATCCATACTAGACTAGAGAGCTGGATCCATACTAGAGTAGAGAGCTGGATCCATACTAGACTAGAGAGCTGGATCCATACTAGACTAGAGAGCTGGATCCATACTAGACTAGAGAGCTGGATCCATACTAGACTAGAGAGCTGGATCCATACTAGACTAGAGAGCTGGATCCATACTAGACTAGAGAGCTGGATCCATACTAGACTAGAGAGCTGGATCCATACTAGACTAGAGAGCTGGATCCATACTAGACTAGAGAGCTGGATCCATACTAGACTAGAGAGCTGGATCCATACTAGACGAGAGAGCTGGGACGCCATGTTAAAAACGCGATGAAAGCCAAACGTCCCTGGAGTGGCTGGCCTGTGTGTGTTTTTATAACCTATTAAAAAACGTCAGCACATTCAGACAGGCGGAGGGAGAACTTCTCCCGACGGAACCGATAGACGAAACACTGAATGGACTAAAACACGCTGATCGGAGTCCATTTTGAAATCACATCTCCTTCAAATGAAAAACAACAAAAACCTCTCTCTCCTTTTAGCCCCTCAATCCCCCTGTGGGGCGACACGTCTAACCATAATGCTATTCCCTCGTCTATAATCGAGGAGAAAATAGATGAATTCCCAAAGCTGTTATTTCTCTAAGTTGTTTATTACACATAGCTTAGGCTGTTTGAGCGGGAATATCATGTGTGATTCAGAGGGGTTCAGAGCCGAGGGGAGGACAGACAGGAAGTACAGACAGACATAATCCTGCCTGCTAGGAGGCTGATCCATACTTCTTTCATGTCACTTTCAACTTCTCACAGAGGATTTACCCCGGCGCTTCAAACCTTCAACAACAAACGTGACGGCAGTGTGAGCGCTGTCCCTTTCAGACGTGACGGCAGTGTGAGCTCTGTCCCTTTCAGACGTGACGGCAGAGTGTGAGCTCTGTCCCTTTCAGACGTGACGGCAGAGTGAGCTCTGTCCCTTTCACACGTGACGGCAGAGTGAGCTCTGTCCCTTTCAGACGTGACGGCAGAGTGAGCTCTGTCCCTTTCAGACGTGACGGCAGAGTGAGCTCTGTCCCTTTCAGACGTGACGGCACAGTGTGAGCTCTGTCCCTTTCAGACGTGACGGCACAGTGTGAGCTCTGTCCCTTTCAGACGTGACGGCAGAGTGAGCTCTGTCCCTTTCAGACGTGACGGCACAGTGTGAGCGCTGTCCCTTTCAGACGTGACGGCAGTGTGAGCGCTGTCCCTTTCAAACGTGACGGCAGAGTGTGAGCTCTGTCCCTTTCAGACGTGACGGCACAGTGTGAGCTCTGTCCCTTTCAGACGTGACGGCAGAGTGAGCTCTGTCCCTTTCAGACGTGACGGCAGAGTGAGCTCTGTCCCTTTCAGACGTGACGGCAGTGTGAGCGCTGTCCCTTTCAGACGTGACGGCAGAGTGAGCTCTGTCCCTTTCAGACGTGACGGCAGAGTGAGCTCTGTCCCTTTCAGACGTGACGGCAGTGTGAGCTCTGTCCATTTCAGACGTGACGGCAGAGTGAGCTCTGTCCCTTTCAGACGTGACGGCAGTGTGAGCGCTGTCCCTTTCAGACGTGACGGCAGTGTGAGCGCTGTCCCTTTCAGACGTGACGGCAGTGTGAGCTCTGTCCCTTTCAGACGTGACGGCAGAGTGAGCTCTGTCCCTTTCAGACGTGACGGCAGTGTGAGCGCTGTCCCTTTCAGACTTGGAGGTCTTCAAGTCTGATTCTGACAACCTGATATATGGAGAGCAGTGGCAATTATAGCCACAGAAATAGAATGGGGCTAGTTCTGGGTTCATACCCTTCAG
>NW_024608745.1:25000-30000 GCF_018296145.1 Oncorhynchus tshawytscha | reverse complement strand
TGTCATCACAGAGAGACAGTGGTTACCAGGGGGACGTGTCATCACAGAGAGACAGTGGTTACCAGGGGACGTGTCATCACAGAGAGACAGTGGTTACCAGGGGGACGTGTCATCACAGAGAGACAGTGGTTACCAGGGGACGTGTCATCACAGAGAGACAGTGGTTCCCAGGGAGACGTGTCATCATAGAGAGACAGTGGTTACCAGGGAGACGTGTCATCATAGAGAGACAGTGGTAACCAGGGGGACGTGTCATCATAGAGAGACAGTGGTAACCAGGGGACATGTCATCATAGAGAGACAGTGGTTACCAGGGGGACGTGTCATCATAGACAGTGGTTACCAGGAGACGTGTCATCATAGAGACAGTGGTTCCCAGGGAGACGTGTCATCATAGAGAGACAGTGGTTACCAGGGAGACGTGTCATCATAGAGAGACAGTGGTAACCAGGGGGACGTGTCATCATAGAGAGACAGTGGTAACCAGGGGGACATGTCATCATAGAGAGACAGTGGTTACCAGGGGGACGTGTCATCATAGACAGTGGTTACCAGGGAGACGTGTCATCATAGAGACAGTGGTAACCAGGGGGACATGTCATCATAGAGAGACAGTGGTTACCAGGGAGACGTGTCATCATAGAGAGACAGTGGTTACCAGGGGGACGTGTCAGAGACAGTGGTTACCAGGGGACGTGTCATCACAGAGGAGAGACAGTGGTTAACAGAGGGACGTGTCATCACAAAGCGCCACATGTCATCATTACGGGCCACTAACCCAGACATGATCAGTCTCAGCAGTAAGCAGCAAGACCAGGTTAATTTATGCACGCTGACCTTCAGCGAGGCGGCGATAGGAAGGAGACAGGAAGGACTCCAACCGTCAACAAGATGAATGATGTATTTCAGAGAGATTTGTGGACCGCAACGCCCCTATTAAATATTAACGAGTTTACAGTCATTTATTCTCTATCACCGCGGGTATAATGTTCTCGTCCCTATTGGTGCCCTATTACCGATCTAGTGCACTAATATCATTAAAAGTTGTGCACTACATAGGGAATAGGGTGCCATAGGGCCCTGGTCAACAGTAGTGCACTACATAGGGAATAGGAAGCCATTTTGGGCCAGAACACAGACGGTAAGAGTGAAGGATGGACCATCACAGTAGTAATGTAGGAGTGAAGGATGGACCATCACAGTAGTAATGTAGGAGTGAAGGATGGACCATCACAGTAGTAATGTAGGAGTGAAGGATGGACCATCACAGTAGTAATGTAGGAGTGAAGGATGGACCATCACAGTAGTAATGTAGGAGTGAAGGATGGACCATCACAGTAGTAATGTAGGAGTGAAGGGTGGACCATCACAGTAGTAATGTAGGAGTGAAGGATGGACCATCACAGTAGTAATGTAGGAGTGAAGGGTGGACCATCACAGTAGTAATGTAGGAGTGAAGGATGGACCATCACAGAAGTAATGTAGGAGTGAAGGGTGGACCATCACAGTAGTAATGTAGGAGTGAAGGATGGACCATCACAGTAGTAATGTAGGAGTGAAGGATGGACCATCACAGTAGTAATGTAGGAGTGAAGGATGGACCATCACAGTAGTAATGTAGGAGTGAAGGGTGGACCATCACAGTAGTAATGTAGGAGTGAAGGATGGACCATCACAGTAGTAATGTAGGAGTGAAGGATGCACCATCACAGTAGTAATGTAGGAGTGAAGGGTGGACCATCACAGTAGTAATGTAGGAGTGAAGGGTGGACCATCACAGTAGTAATGTAGAAGTGAAGGGTGGACCATCACAGTAGTAATGTAGGAGTGAAGGGTGGACCATCACAGTAGTAATGTAGTGGTGAAGGATGGACCATCACAGTAGTAATGTAGGAGTGAAGGATGGACCATCACAGTAGTAATGTAGGAGTGAAGGGTGGACCATCACAGTAGTAATGTAGGGGTGAAGGATGGACCATCACAGTAGTAATGTAGGAGTGAAGGATGGACCATCACAGTAGTAATGTAGGAGTGAAGGATGGACCATCACAGTAGTAATGTAGGAGTGACGGATGGACCATCACAGTAGTAATGTAGGAGTGAAGGATGGACCATCACAGTAGTAATGTAGGAGTGAAGGATGGACCATCACAGTAGTAATGTAGGAGTGAAGGATGGACCATCACAGTAGTAATGTAGGAGTGAAGGATGGACCATCACAGTAGTAATGTAGGAGTGAAGGATGGACCATCAGTAGTAATGTAGGAGTGAAGGATGGACCGTCACAGTAGTAATGTAGGAGTGAAGGGTGGACCATCACAGTAGTAATGTAGGAGTGAAGGATGGACCGTCACAGTAGTAATGTAGGAGTGAAGGGTGGACCGTCACAGTAGTAATGTAGGAGTGAAGGATGGACCGTCACAGTAGTAATGTAGGAGTGAAGGATGGACCGTCACAGTAGTAATGTAGGAGTGAAGGATGGACCATCACAGTAGTAATGTAGTGGTGAAGGATGGACCATCACAGTAGTAATGTAGGAGTGAAGGATGGACCATCACAGTAGTAATGTAGGAGTGAAGGATGGACCATCACAGTAGTAATGTAGGAGTGAAGGATGGACCATCACAGTAGTAATGTAGGAGTGAAGGATGGACCATCACAGTAGTAATGTAGGAGTGAAGGATGGACCATCACAGTAGTAATGTAGGAGTGAAGGATGGACCATCACAGTAGTAATGTAGGAGTGAAGGATGGACCATCACAGTAGTAATGTAGTGGTGAAGGATGGACCATCACAGTAGTAATGTAGGAGTGAAGGATGGACCATCACAGTAGTAATGTAGTGGTGAAGGATGGACCATCACAGTAGTAATGTAGTGGTGAAGGATGGACCATCACAGTAGTAATGTAGGAGTGAAGGATGGACCATCACAGTAGTAATGTAGTGGTGAAGGATGGACCATCACAGTAGTAATGTAGGAGTGAAGGATGGACCATCACAGTAGTAATGTAGTGGTGAAGGATGGACCATCACAGTAGTAATGTAGTGGTGAAGGATGGACCATCACAGTAGTAATGTAGGAGTGAAGGGTGGACCATCACAGTAGTAATGTAGTGGTGAAGGATGGACCATCACAGTAGTAATGTAGTGGTGAAGGATGGACCATAACAGTAGTAATGTAGGAGTGAAGGATGGACCATCACAGTAGTAATGTAGTGGTGAAGGATGGACCATCACAGTAGTAATGTAGGAGTGAAGGATGGACCATCACAGTAGTAATGTAGGAGTGAAGGATGGACCATCACAGTAGTAATGTAGGGGTGAAGGATGGACCATCACAGTAGTAATGTAGTGGTGAAGGATGGACCATCACAGTAGTAATGTAGTGGTGAAGGATGGACCATCACAGTAGTAATGTAGGAGTGAAGGATGGACCATCACAGTAGTAATGTAGTGGTGAAGGATGGACCATCACAGTAGTAATGTAGTGGTGAAGGATGGACCATCACAGTAGTAATGTAGGAGTGAAGGATGGACCATCACAGTAGTAATGTAGTGGTGAAGGATGGACCATCACAGTAGTAATGTAGGAGTGAAGGATGCACCATCACAGTAGTAATGTAGGAGTGAAGGATGGACCATCACAGTAGTAATGTAGAGTGAAGGATGGACCATCACAGTAGTAATGTAGGAGTGAAGGGTGGACCATCACAGTAGTAATGTAGGAGTGAAGGGTGGACCATCAAACAGTAGTAATGTAGGAGTGAAGGGTGGACCATCACAGTGGTAATGTAGGAGTGAAGGGTGGACCATCACACAGTAGTAATGTAGGAGTGAAGGATGGACCATCACAGTAGTAATGTAGGAGTGAAGGATGGACCATCACAGTAGTAATGTAGGAGTGAAGGATGGACCATCACAGTAGTAATGTAGGAGTGAAGGGTGGACCATCACAGTAGTAATATAGGAGTGAAGGATGGACCATCACAGTAGTAATGTAGGAGTGAAGGATGCACCATCACAGTAGTAATGTAGGAGTGAAGGGTGGACCATCACAGTAGTAATGTAGGAGTGAAGGGTGGACCATCACAGTAGTAATGTAGAAGTGAAGGGTGGACCATCACAGTAGTAATGTAGGAGTGAAGGGTGGACCATCACAGTAGTAATGTAGTGGTGAAGGATGGACCATCACAGTAGTAATGTAGGGGTGAAGGATGGACCATCACAGTAGTAATGTAGGAGTGAAGGGTGGACCATCACAGTAGTAATGTAGGGGTGAAGGATGGACCATCACAGTAGTAATGTAGGAGTGAAGGATGGACCATCACAGTAGTAATGTAGGAGTGAAGGATGGACCATCACAGTAGTAATGTAGGAGTGACGGATGGACCATCACAGTAGTAATGTAGGAGTGAAGGATGGACCATCACAGTAGTAATGTAGGAGTGAAGGATGGACCATCACAGTAGTAATGTAGGAGTGAAGGATGGACCATCACAGTAGTAATGTAGGAGTGAAGGATGGACCATCACAGTAGTAATGTAGGAGTGAAGGATGGACCATCACAGTAGTAATGTAGGAGTGAAGGATGGACCATCACAGTAGTAATGTAGGAGTGAAGGATGGACCATCACAGTAGTAATGTAGGAGTGAAGGATGGACCGTCACAGTAGTAATGTAGGAGTGAAGGGTGGACCGTCACAGTAGTAATGTAGGAGTGAAGGATGGACCATCACAGTAGTAATGTAGGAGTGAAGGATGGACCATCACAGTAGTAATGTAGGAGTGAAGGATGGACCATCACAGTAGTAATGTAGTGGTGAAGGATGGACCATCACAGTAGTAATGTAGGAGTGAAGGATGGACCATCACAGTAGTAATGTAGGAGTGAAGGATGGACCATCACAGTAGTAATGTAGGAGTGAAGGATGGACCATCACAGTAGTAATGTAGGAGTGAAGGATGGACCATCACAGTAGTAATGTAGGAGTGAAGGATG
>NW_024608745.1:15000-20000 GCF_018296145.1 Oncorhynchus tshawytscha | reverse complement strand
GGTATGGAACGGGGGGAGGAAGGTATGTAATGGGAGGGAGAGGAGGGGAAGGTATGGAACGGGAGGGGGATGAGGGAAGGTATGGAACGGGAGGGGGGAAAGGTATGGAACGGGAGGGGGGGAGGGAAGGTATGGAACGGGGGGGGGTGGAAGGTATGGAACGGGGGGAAGGTATGGAGGGAGGGAAGGTATGGAACGGGAGGGGGAGAGGAAGGTATGGAACGGGGGGGAAGGTATGGAACGGGAGGGGGAGAGGAAGGTATGGAACGGGAGGGGGGAGGAAGGTATGGAACGGGAGGGGGGAGGGGAGGAAGGTATGGAACGGGAGGGGGGAGGAAGGTATGGAACGGGGGGGGAGGAAGGTATGGAACGGGAGGGGGGGGTGGAAGGTATGGAACGGGAGGGGGTGGAAGGTATGGAACGGGAGGGGGAGGAGGGGAAGGTATGGAACGGGGGGGAGGGAGGGGAAGGTATGGAACGGGAGGGGAGGAGGGGAAGGTATGGAACGGGAGGGGGAGGAGGGGAAGGTATGGAACAGGAGGGGGAGGAGGGGAAGGTATGGAACGGGGGGAGGGGGAAGGTATGGAACGGGGGGAGGAGGAAGGTATGGAACGGGAGGGAGAGGAGGGGAAGGTATGGAACGGGAGGGAGAGGAGGGGAAGGTATGGAACGGGAGGGAGAGGAGGGGAAGGTATGGAACGGGAGGGGGAGGAGGGGGGTATGGAACGGGGGAGGAAGGTATGGAACGGGGGGGGAGGAAGGTATGGAACGGGAGGGAGAGGAGGGGAAGGTATGGAACGGGAGGGAGAGGAGGGGAAGGTATGGAACGGGAGGGGGAGGAGAGGAAGGTATGGAACGGGAGGGAGAGGAGGGGAAGGTATGGAACGGGAGGGGGGAAGAAGGTATGGAACGTGAGGGGGAGGAAGGTATGGAACGGGAGGGGGGAGGAAGGTATGGAACGGGAGGGGGGGGAAAGGTATGGAACGGGGGGGAGAGGAAGGTATGGAACGGGAGGGGGGAGGAAGGTATGGAACGGGGGGAGAGGAAGGTATGGAACGGGGGGGAGAGGAAGGTATGGAACGGGAGGGGGAGAGGAAGGTATGGAACGGGAGGGGGAGGAAGGTATGGAACGGGTGGGAATTCAACCCCCGTTAGAGAGGATTACCCAATTACATCAAATCTATACTATTTGGAAAACAGTCCGAAACCATTTCACCGTCCCGCGTCCCCCCCCACCTCCCCTTGAACCTCTTCTCCCCCGTTTATCTCCATTAGACTGGGGTTTATCTCCATTAGACTGGGGTTTAACTCCATTAGACTGGGGTTTATCTCCATTAGACTGGGGGTTTATCTCCATTAGACTGGGGTTTATCTCCATTAGACTGGGGGTTTATCTCCATTAGACTGGGGGTTTATCTCCATTAGACTGGGACTATAATGGTTCATTGGTCCACTAGGCTACCCTGCCGCCCCTCCACTCTAACCCACTCCACTCTAACCACTAGGCTACCCACACACTAACACACACACACACACACACCTACTACATGCACTAACACACACACACACCCACTACATACACTAACACACACACACACACCCACTACATACACTAACACACACACACTAACACACACACACCCACTACACACACTAACACACACACCCACTAACACACACACACACACTAACACACACACCCACTACATACACTAACACACACACACACCCACTAACACACACACACCCACTACACACACACACACACACCCACTAACACAAACCCACTACATACACTAACACACACACAAACCCACTACATACACTAACACACACACAAACCCACTACATACACTAACACACACACAAACCCACTACATACACTAACACACACACAAACCCACTACATACACTAACACACACACAAACCCACTACATACACACAACACACACACACACACAAACCCACTACATACACTAACACCCACTAACACAAACCCACTACATACACTAACACACACACACACACACCCACTAACACAAACCCACTACATACACTAACACACACACACACACACACCCACTACATACACTAACACACACACAAACCCACTACATACACTAACACACACACAAACCCACTACATACACTAACACACACACAAACCCACTACATACACTAACACACACACACACCCCACTAACACAAACCCACTACATACACTAACACACACACACACACCACTACACACACACCCACTACACACACACACACACCCACTAACACAAACCCACACATACACTAACACACACACACACCCACTACATACACTAACACACACACAAACCCACTACATACACTAACACACACACAAAACCCACTACATACACTAACACACACACAAACCCACTACACACACTACATACACTAACACACACACAAACCCACTACACACACTAACACACACACAAACCCACTACACACACTAACACAAACCCACTACACACACTAACACACACACAAACCCACTACACACACTAACACACACACACAAACCCACTACACACCCACACACCCACTACATACACTAACACACACACACACCCACTACACACACACACACACCCACTAACACACACACACAAACCCACTACATACACTAACACACACACAAACCCACTACATACACTAACACACACACAAACCCACTACATACACTAACACACACACACAAACCCACTACATACACTAACACACACACACAAACCCACTACACACACTAACACACACACACACACAAACCCACTACACACACTAACACACACACAAACCCACTACACACACTAACACACACACAAACCCACTACATACACTAACACACACACAAACCCACTACATACACTAACACACACATACACACACTAACACACACACAAACCCACTACACACACACACACACACAAACCCACTACATACACTAACACACACACACACACCCACTACACACACTCAAAAGCCACACACAGTCTGAGCACTCTTCACATAAGCTGCTGCTACTCTGTTAATTATCTATCCTGATTGACTAGTCACTTTGCCCAGCTTCTATCTCAAGGCCATCAGACTGTTAAACAGACACCACTAACATTAAGTGGCTGCTGCCAACTGCTGACTCAACTCCAGCCACTTCAATAATTAATAACTGGATGAAATAAATATCAAATACATAATATCACTAGCCACTTTAAGCAATGCCACTTAATATAATGTTTACATACCCTACATTACTCATCTCATATGTATATACTGTACTCTATACCATCCACTGAATCTTGCCTATGCCGTTCAGCCATCACTCATCTCATCTGTATATACTGTACTCTATACCATCTACTGCATCTTCCCTATGCCGTTCAGCCATCACTCATCTCATATGTATATACTGTACTCTACACCATCTACTGCATCTTCCCTATGCCGTTCAGCCATCACTCATCTCATATGTATATACTGTACTCTACACCATCTACTGCATCTTTGCCTATGCCACTCGGGCCATCACTCATCTCATATGTATATACTGTACTCTATACCATCTACTGCATCTTGCCTATGCTGCTCGGGCCATCGCTCATCTCATATGTATATACTGTACTCTATACCATCTACTGCATCTTGCCTATGCCGCTCGGGCCATCGCTCGTTCATATATTTTTATGTACATATTCATATTCTTTCCTTTAAAAAAAAGTTAGTTGTGAAATTGTTAGATTACTTGTTCGATATTACTGCACGGTCGGAACTAGAAGCACAAGCATTTCACTACACTCACAATAACATCTGCTAACCGTGTGTATCTGACCAATAACATCTGCTAACCATGTGACCAATAACATCTGCTAACCATGTGACCAATCTGCTAACCATCTGACCAATAACATCATGTGACCAATAACATCTGCTAACCATTTGTATGTGACCAATAACATCTGCTAACCATGTGTATGTGACCAATAACATCTGCTAACCATGTGACCAATAACATCTGCTAACCATGGGTATGTGACCAATAGCATCTGCTAACCATGTGTATGTGACCAATAACATCTGCTAACCATGTGACCAATAACATCTGCTAACCATGTGTATGTGACCATTAACATCTGCTAACCGTGTGTATCTGACCAATAACATCAGGCCTTAGCTAGACAACACTTAATACCCAGGGTTGATCAGGCCTTAGGTAAACAACACCTAGTACCCAGGGGTCGATCAGGCCGTAGCTAGACAACACTTAATACCCAGGCCAATCAGGCCTTAGCTAGACAACACTTAATACCCAGGCCAATCAGGCCTTAGCTAGACAACACTTAATACCCAGGGCCAATCAGGCCTTAGCTAGGCAACACTTAATACCCAGGGCCAATCAGGCCTTAGCTAGACAACACTTAATACCCAGGGCCAATCAGGCCTTAGCTAGACAACACTTAATACCCAGGGCCAATCAGGCCTTAGCTAGACAACACTTAATACCCAGGGCCAATCAGGCCTTAGCTAGACAACACTTAATACCCAGGGCCAATCAGGCCTTAGCTAGACAACACTTAATACCCGGGGCCAATACCCAGGGCCAATCAGGCCTTAGCTAGACAACACTTAATACCCAGGGCCAATCAGGCCTTAGCTAGACAACACTTAATACCCAGGGCCAATCAGGCCTTAGCTAGATAACACTTAATACCCAGGGTCGATCAGGCCTTAGCTAGACAACACTTAATACCCAGGGCCAATCAGGCCTTAGCTAGACAACACTTAATACCCAGGGCCAATCAGGCCTTAGCTAGATAACAGCATGATAGTAACAAAGGCAACATGTAGGAAAGACAGTTGGCTGACTTAAATTAGAAAAGCTAATTGAGACGCGATGACAGACACTGTTATGGGTTTTTCGCTCACAGAGGAAATGTATCTGGTGCCCAAATATTTCCCAGGAACTACAGTC
>NW_024608745.1:0-12500 GCF_018296145.1 Oncorhynchus tshawytscha | reverse complement strand
ATCCCTCCTGTTGTTTTTATCCACTGATCACAGAGAGAAAGGCATCCCTGTCTGCCCTCATACCTTCCTCTTCGTCTTCCTCTTCCTCCCTCCCTGACTCAGGAACAGTTGGAAGCAAAGGGTCGCTATTCTGTAACTGACAAAATAACTAATCTGGGGCCTTAAACCTGAAGGTCAGTTTTTAATAAAATATCAGAAACCAATTTCCACTTGTTTGTCACGTCCATTTATCACCTCATTTAATACAATTAGAGAGAGAGGCAGTCTGTGGCTGGGGCTGTGGGCGGGGCTGTGGGCTGTGGGCGGGGCTGTGGGCTGTGGGCAGGGCTGTGGGCAGGGCTGTGGGCTGATAAGAGATACTGGAGTCAGGGGAGAGGAGAGTTGAGGGATACTGAGTCAGGGGAGGGATAAGAGATACTGGAGTCAGGGGAGAGAGTTGATAAGAGATACTGGAGTCAGGGGAGAGAGAGAGTTGATAAGAGATACTGGAGTCAGGGGAGGGAGAGAGTTGATAAGAGATACTGGAGTCAGGGGAGGGGAGAGAGTTGATAAGAGATACTGGAGTCAGGGGAGGGAGAGAGTTGATAAGAGATACTGGAGTCAGGGGAGAGAGTTGATAAGAGATACTGGAGTCAGGGGAGAGGAGAGAGTTGATAAGAGATACTGGAGTCAGGGGAGAGAGTTGATAAGATATACTGGAGTCAGGGGAGAGGAGAGAGTTGATAAGAGATACTGGAGTCAGGGGAGAGGAGAGAGTTGATAAGAGATACTGGAGTCAGGGGAGAGAGTTGATAAGGAATACTGGAGTCAGGGGAGAGAGTTGATAAGAGATACTGGAGTCAGGGGAGAGAGTTGATAAGAGATACTGGAGTCAGGGGAGAGAGTTGATAAGAGATACTGGAGTCAGGGGAGAGAGTTGATAAGGGATACTGGAGACAGTATCAGTACAGTAGTGTGTTACAGTAGAAGCGAGAGGAAAAATGACTACGTCTGTCTTTTACGCAAGAATCACTGAGAGCCCTCAGCTGGCCACTTACGCAATGTAGTCGTTTACGCTCAGTTTTCAACATAAAGACGTGGAACTACGTCAAAACGCTGTAGACACCTTAGGGAATATGTAGAAAAAGGAATCTGGTTGATATCCCTTTCAATGGCCAATAGGGGTGCATAGGAACACAACGGTTTCAAAGTAAGAGGCACTTCCTGATTGGAATTACCTCAGGGTTTTGCCTGCAATATCAGTTCTGTTATACTCACAGACAATATTTTGACAGTTTTGGAAACTTTAGAGTGTTTTCTATCCTAAGCTGTCAATTATATGCATATTCTAGCATGTGGTCCTGAGAAATAGGCGGTTTACTTTGGGAATGTTATTTTTCAAAAAATATAAATAGTGCCCCCTAGTTTCAAGAGGTTTTAACATAGAGATTCTGGGAACATCAGAAGGTGGGGGAAATTAACTATATTCTGGTAATCCGACCAATTGAACATATGCGGTGGTACTTAATGAATATGATGACAGTTCGGTTGTCATCTGAGACATTCTCATCAATGATAAGATAACAAAAACTCTACAGTGGAAAGTCTACACATCAGAGTTATCGGATTCACATGGAATTGTTGTTCATTTTAAAATGTTTGAATATGAAATTATTCGTGATGGGATGAAATGTGATTTTAGCTTCTAAAATGTGAGATGTGGGTTTTCATAAGATATTGCTGCTCACTCAGTGGCCCACGTGAAGAGATAGAGGTTGTAAACTATGACACACACCCTTTTTCTCCCTTCCTATACAAAGCCTTGACCGCAACATAACTTTCTGTTCCGATGATGTGAGGATGACGGTCCTGTGTCAGAGTGGTTCAGATAATAACTACAGGACAAAGCCAACATCAGCGTGAGCTTTGGTTGTGAATGGTATGAACTTTGAACTCTTATTCACTACAGAAGTGATACCTCCTAGCCGTTGAGGTAGCAACAGCAGATGCAAACACAGGTTAGGAAGGAACAGATAGAGTATCCCGTCTATCACACAACGACGTTACTACAACGTATCCAATTGACAACCAGATACATTCTTCAAAGGACAGAGGACTCGGTTGGGCAACACGGTCTTCCATCTTCCACCAACCTACCGAAGCGCAGCTCAGAGTAAATATTTATTGCATTTTCCTTTTCCAAATGGGCGGTAATTTAGAATGCATAAAATACGGTATTTACGATAGCACAGCTTTTTCCTTTGTTCCTCAGTCTTCCTGCTCTTTCACTCAAACCCCGCCCCTTTTCCTTTGTGTAACCAGCTGTCATATCTGTTCCGCAGATCAGGTCACAACGAGGTCGGCGGTTGATAAAACGCACAAGACAAGGCTGATATATCGACACAATACATGGCTGACCTAAATTCTATTATTCTGCCTAGCAACTCGACACATCAGACAGCGTACGAGTGAATCTTATTGGACGACGGCGGGAAACAGAGTAACGGGTGTTCCGTGTGTCACGGGGTCAGAACGTTCCCTAACAGAGGGCACTGCTCTGACACCTCGTTACTTAGCAACACCACTTTGGTGAAATCCGACCACTGGGTCTCCGTTTCAGAGAGCGGTTGTTTCAGTGGAGGCAACTAAATGAAAAGCCTGAGAAGAGAGTCATACAGGCGCTCTAGCAGGGGGGGGGATGTTTGATGGGGTGTGAAAGTCATGTTCTCCCTCCCTCCAGGCCAGGACAGGGCAGCCCCTCTCTCAGGTCTTCGTGCCAGACTGTGTGACAGCAATGCAGAGTGACAGCCCTCTCTAACACACACACACACACACGGTGTGACAGCCTTCTCTAACACACAGCCTGGCCTGCTCTGCCCTCCCAAAGGAACCAGAACAATCCCCATCACTAATGTCTGGCAGAGGGATACATTAAAGAAACACACTCTAACTTTCATTTCAACTCACAAGTAAAGTGCTGACGGCCCCTTCTGTGTCTCTCTGAGTGTGTGTGTGTGTGTCTCGCTATCTGAGTGTGTCTCGCTCTGTGTGTGTGTGTGTGTGTCTCACTCTCTGAGTGTGTGTGTGTGTCTCGCTCTCTGAGTGTGTGTGTGTGTCTCGCTCTCTGTGTGTGTGTGTGTCTCGCTCTCTGAGTGTGTCTCACTCTCTGTGTGTGTGTGTGTCTCTCTCTCTCTGAGTGTGTGTGTGTCTCTCTCTCTGAGTGTGTGTGTGTCTCTCTCTCTCTGTGTGTCTCACTCTCTCTGTGTGTCTCACTCTCTCTGTGTGTCTCACTCTCTGAGTGTGTGTGTGTGTCTCGCTCTCTGAGTGTGTGTGTGTGTCTCGCTCTCTGAGTGTGTCTCACTCTCTCTGTGTGTCTCACTCTCTCTGTGTGTGTGTGTGTGTCTCGCTCTGTGTGTGTGTGTGTCTCACTCTCTCTCTGTGTCTCTCTCTCTCTGTGTGTCTCTCTCTCTCTCTGTGTCTCTCTCTCTCTCTCTGTGTGTCTCTCTCTCTCTCTGTGTGTGTGTCTCTCTCTGTGCGTCTTCTCTGTGTGTGTGTCTCTCTGTGTGTGTGTCTCTCTCTGTGTGTCTCTCTCTCTGTGTGTGTGTGTGTCTCTCTCTGTGTGTCTCTCTCTGTGTGTCTCTCTCTGTGTGTCTCTCTGTGTGTGACGGGCAGAACATACCTGCCAGTATCATTGTGTTCACATATCGGCCCACGAATTGGGACATTTTCAGCGGAGATCGTTCAACGAAAAACTTCTATTATATTCCATCATCCAGTAGGTATTCACACACACACACACACACACACACACACACACAGAGATTTGTAGACTGCTAATTGACTGCAAGAAGCCCAAACAGATCTAGCATTTGACAAAAACAGAATAATTTGAAAACCCTGATGATCACATAGGCCTCAATGTGTTCCTGTTCTGCTGGTCCCACGCTGATCTCCTGGTGACTGTTCAGCCTTTACGATTTCAAAATAAAAGCTCCACCTGTTGTGGACCCCTGCAAAAAGTCAACTCTTCTACTCGACGACTACACTTCCAGAGAGCTGAGCTCTCTCTTCCGTCCCTCCAGGGGCAGAGAGCTGCCGTCCCTCCAGGAGCAGAGAGCTGCCGTCCCTCCAGGGGCAGAGAGCTGCCGTGCCTCCAGGGGCAGAGAGCTGCCGTGCCTCCAGGGGCAGAGAGCTGCCGTGCCTCCAGGGGCAGAGAGCTGTCGTGCCTCCAGGGGCAGAGAGCTGTCGTGCCTCCAGGGGCAGAGAGCTGTCGTGCCTCCAGGGGCAGAGACTGTCGTGCCTCCAGGAGCAGAGAGCTGTCGTGCCTCCAGGGGCAGAGAGCTGCCGTGCCTCCAGGAGCAGAGAGCTGTCGTGCCTCCAGGAGCAGAGAGCTGTCGTGCCTCCAGGAGCAGAGAGCTGCCGTGCCTCCAGGGGCAGAGAGCTGTCGTGCCTCCAGGAGCAGAGAGCTGTCGTCCCTCCAGGGGCAGAGAGCTGCCGTGCCTCCAGGGGCAGAGAGCTGTCGTGCCTCCAGGAGCAGAGAGCTGCCGTGCCTCCAGGAGCAGAGAGCTGTCGTGCCTCCAGGAGCAGAGAGCTGCCGTGCCTCCAGGGGCAGAGAGCTGCCGTGCCTCCAGGGGCAGAGAGCTGCCGTGCCTCCAGGGGCAGAGAGCTGCCGTGCCTCCAGGGGCAGAGAGCTGTCGTGCCTCCAGGGGCAGAGAGCTGTCGTGCCTCCAGGGGCAGAGAGCTGCCGTCCCTCCAGGGGCAGAGAGCTGCCGTCCCTCCAGGGGCAGAGAGCTGTCGTGCCTCCAGGGGCAGAGAGCTGCCGTCCCTCCAGGGGCAGAGAGCTGTCGTGCCTCCAGGGGCAGAGAGCTGCCGTGCCTCCAGGAGCAGAGAGCTGTCGTGCCTCCTCTCTATACAAATACCAAGTGAAGTGCAGCAAGCTGACAACAGCATTATCTATGCTGAGTGCTTGGCTATGGCACAGCTGGTGAACACAGAGAAGAGAGAAGACTGTCGACGCGCCGCACGAACAACGCCGGAGAGAGACAGACAGTGTTAACCCTGCATGAATAAACTAATCTGTCCGTTATTCTGGTGGAGGAGAGAAAGGGAAGCGAGGGAGACGGAGGAGGAAGGACGTGAAGAGGGGACAGGGCCTGGTGAACGCTGAGAGGTAGTGTCAACCCTGCATGAATAAACTAATCTGTCCGTTATTCTGGTGGAGGAGAGAAAGGGAAGCGAGGGAGACGGAGGAGGAAGGACGTGAAGAGGGGACAGGGCCTGGTGAACGCTGAGAGGTAGTGTCAACCCTGCATGAATAAACATCTGTCTGTTTGCTGGTGAAGGAGAAGAAGTGAAAGAGAGGCAGAGGAGATAGGGCCAGTCCAGGGGCAAGGGGCCAGTAAACTCATCTATCCATTCACTGTTGAGGTAGAAGGAATGGGAGAGACAGGGACTGGCAGGGAACGTGGAGGGGGGCGGAGAAGAGAGCCTGGCAGGGAACATGGAGGGAGGCAGAGGAAGGAGGAGACGAGAGAGAGAGCCTGGCAGGGTACATGGAGGGAGGAGAAGGAAGGAGACAACGAGAGAGAGAGAGTCTGGCAGGGTACATGGAGGGAGGAGGGAGGAGAGGAGAGAGAGAGAGAGAGAGAGAGGAGGGAGGGGGGGGCCTGGCAGGGTACGTGGAGGGAGGAGGAGGAGGAGAAGAGAGAGAGAAAGAGGGGGGGGGGGGGGCAGGGGGTACATGGAGGGAGGAAGAGGAAGGAGGAGAAGAGAGAGAGAGAGAGTGGGGGGGGCCTGGCAGGGCATGTGGAGGGAGGAAGAGGAAGGAGGAGAAGAGAGAGAGAGAGGGAGTGGGGGGCCTGGCAGGGTACGTGGAGGGAGGAGAAGAGAGAGAGGAGATTACTCTTCTCTGAGGCGGATGTTTAGATCTGATGCTACGGTGAATGAAGTGGGAGGATGTAACATGTTTAAAGGATGACATGTTGATGACAGAGTCCTTCAGACAGCGGCCACTAAACCACTGGATCAACCATCAGCCCACTGCCTTGTGTCAGCGTTACCCACAAGCCCAGAGTAGCCAGACAGTAGGGCATGCTCCTCCTCCAGACAGTAGGGCCTGCTCCGCTCCTCCTCCAGACAGTAGGGCTCCTCCTCCAGACAGTAGGGCCTGCTCCACTCCTCCTCCAGACAGTAGGGCCTGCTCCGCTCCTCCTCCAGACCTCCTCCTCCAGACAGTAGGGCCTGCTCCACTCCTCCTCCAGACAGTAGGGCCCACTCCTCCTCCAGACAGTAGGGCCTGCTCCACTCCTCCTCCAGACAGTAGGGCCTGCTCCACTCCTCCTCCAGACAGTAGGGCCTGCTCCGCTCCTCCAGACAGTAGGGCCTGCTCCGCTCCTCCAGACAGTAGGGCCTGCTCCACTCCTCCTCCAGACAGTAGGGCCTGCTCCACTCCTCCTCCAGACAGTAGGGCCTGCTCCACTCCTCCTCCAGACAGTAGGGCCTGCTCCACTCCTCCTCCAGACAGTAGGGCCTGCTCCGCTCCTCCAGACAGTAGGGCCTGCTCCACTCCTCCAGACAGTAGGGCCTGCTCCACTCCTCCAGACAGTAGGGCCTGCTCCGCTCCTCCAGACAGTAGGGCCTGCTCCACTCCTCCTCCAGACAGTAGGGCCTGCTCCACTCCTCCTCCAGACAGTAGGGCCTGCTCCACTCCTCCTCCAGACAGTAGGGCCTGCTCCACTCCTCCTCCAGACAGTAGGGCCTGCTCCACTCCTCCTCCAGACAGTAGGGCCTGCTCCACTCCTCCTCCAGACAGTAGGGCCTGCTCCACTCCTCCAGACAGTAGGGCCTGCTCCAGACAGTAGGGCCTGCTCCACTCCTCCAGACAGTAGGGCCTGCTCCACTCTTTCTCCCAACAGTGGTGCCATGCCCAGTTGATAATCACTCCGATAATTGCCTCGAAACTGAACCTAAACTACACCGAAACTAAACTTCACACATTAACAGATTAAATAAACGAAGTGAAGCATGATGGGAGAAAGGGGGAGCAGGGGTGAGTTGATGAGCGAGGGGGAAGCGAACGATGTATAATTACGTAGCCAATTGTGAATGAACAGGGCAGGTCATTCTATTGGTATGTTTAAATTATAATCCCAAAATGGTATGTAACCCTTCATCAGTCCCCCCCCGTCCCCCCCTGAATCCAGTCTTATCAGTCTCCTCCGGCACACCTGGAGAACACAGCGAGAGCGTGAGGAATTTACAAACGGGGCAAGAAGACCCGAGACGAACGCCAGATGAACATGCTGCGTTGGCACGGTTACAAGATCTGACTGAGAAAAAAAACAACCCCTGACTCGGATGACAGGTGGAAGAAATTAATCATAACCATGCTCTCTGATGATTATTCTTCTGAACCTGAGCCTCGGGCAGAACCGACACCTCAGAGGCCCTAATCGCACAGAACGACCAACACCGAGCAGCCAACACCAAATCAAAACGGTGAGACGGGAGAGAGAGGAAGGCACCGTTTGGATCGAAACAAGGTGGTTCACAATGTTATGGTGCCGATTATCAGCACAACATGTCATCAGAGAACAGGGCCTTAAATCTCAAACAGAAACAACATCAGCAACAGTCACCAGCTATCGTTGTTTATGTGACATGGACATGCTACCCGCACATCAGGGACTGAGGAACACAGGGAGCCAGGAGACACTGCCTGGGATCAGGGACTGAGGAACACAGGGAGCCAGGAGACACTGCCTGGGATCAGGGACTGAGGAACACAGGGAGCCAGGAGACACTGCCTGGGACCAGGGACTGAGGAACACAGGGAGCCAGGAGACACTGCCTGGGATCAGGGACTGGGTCTGAGGAGCCAGGAGACACTGCCTGGGATCAGGGACTGAGGAACACAGGGAGCCAGGAGACACTGCCTGGGATCAGGGACTGAGGAACACAGGGAGCCAGGAGACACTGCCTGGGATCAGGGTCTGAGGAACACAGGGAGCCAGGAGACACTGCCTGGGATCAGGGTCTGAGGAACACAGGGAGCCAGGAGACACTGCCTGGGATCAGGGTCTGAGGAACACAGGGAGCCAGGAGACACTGCCTGGGACCAGGGACTGAGGAACACAGGGAGCCAGGAGACACTGCCTGGGATCAGGGTCTGAGGAACACAGGGAGCCAGGAGACACTGCCTGGGATCAGGGACTGGGAACACAGGAGCCAGGAGACACTGCCTGGGATCAGGGACTGAGGAACACAGGGAGCCAGGAGACACTGCCTGGGATCAGGGACTGAGGAACACAGGGAGCCAGGAGACACTGCCTGGGATCAGGGTCTGAGGAACACAGGGAGCCAGGAGACACTGCCTGGGATCAGGGACTGAGGAACACAGGGAGCCAGGAGACACTGCCTGGGATCAGGGACTGGGTCTGAGGAGCCAGGAGACACTGCCTGGGATCAGGGTCTGAGGAACACAGGGAGCCAGGAGACACTGCCTGGGATCAGGGACTGGGTCTGAGGAGCCAGGAGACACTGCCTGGGATCAGGGTCTGAGGAACACAGGGAGCCAGGAGACACTGCCTGGGATCAGTCTGTTGATGAGCTGGAAGCGTTCATTTCAATTCGTAGTCGGTTTATATTTTCCCCACGTCACGGGACCTCTTCCCCACGGGACCTCTTCCCCACGGGACCTCTTCCCCACGGGACCTCTTCCCCACGGGACCTCTTCCCCACGGGACCTCTTCCCCACGGGACCTCTTCCCCACGGGACCTCTTCCCCACCTCTTCCCCACATCTCGGGATCGCTTCAGAGAGATCATGTGATCCCGCCGTTTTGATGACAATAAGAGCGAGAAAGCGATGCCTGAAAACAGACAAACCACGATAACCAACGTATAAACAACTGACGTTGTGACTGCTCTCATATCGTCACTGGTATTCATGGTTGATTTGGATTTTCACTCTTTATCACAGTTGGCACTTCAGAGGTTGAGGCTACTGATGTTTTCATCATCTGGCCGCGTGTCTTGCTGACCTCTTGGTGGTCGGGGGGGATTGTGTGTTCGTCGTTATACAAAGAAGCTGTAACTAAAACATACGCTTTCTGTTAAACAGTTGGAACAAAAGTGCGTTCTCTGCCCCCTCCTGTACTCCCTTGTTCTACCCATGACTGTGTGGCCAAGCCACGCATCCAACTCAATCATCAAGTCTGCAGACGACACAACAGTAGTGGGCTTGATTACCAACAACGACGAGACGGCCTACAGGGAGGAGGTGAGGGCTCTGGGAGAGTGTTGTGCCTGGAAAACGACCTCTCACTCAACGTCAACAAAACAAAAGGAGAGGATTGTGGACTTCAGGAAACAGAGGGTGCACACATCACTGACAAACTGAAACGGACCACGAACACAGACGGTGTGGTGAAGAAGGCGCAACAGAGCCTCGTCAACCTCAGAAGGCTAAAGAAATGTGGCTTGTCACCTAAAACCCTCACACACTTTTACAGATGCACAATGAAAATAATTCTGTCAGGCTGCAACCATAAGACACTCCAGAGGGTGGTGCGGTCTGCCCTAGGCATTACCAGGGGGCAAACTACCCTCCCTACAGGACATCTACAGCACCTGATGTCACAGGAAGGCCAAAATGATCATCAAGGACATCAACCACCCGAGCCACTGCCAGTTCACCCCGCTATCATCCAGAAGGCGAGATCAGTACAGGTGCCGTACAAGGCAGAGAGCCGTGTACTGAGCAGGGAACGAAGGCAGAGAGCCGTGAACTAAGCAGGAAATGAAGGCAGAGAGCCGTGAACTAAGCAGGAAATGAAGGCAGAGAGCCGTGTGAGCTGAAGTGTCCAGAAGCACAAAGCAAAGTGAGCTAAAGATGAGAACACAAGGCCTGTCTCTTTTTTCTGTCTTTTCCCCTCGCTAGACAAACTGGCCTCTTTATAGCAACTGAGGGAGGTGGGCTTGGTAGAGAGAGGGGGAAAAAAGATCAATCTTTTCAAAAATATCTACGGCGGAGATGTTTCACTTCCCAGGTGATCCCCAGTGGAGCAGTGGGAGACGAGGCTTCTGTTTTTATTGGGTCCCTGGGAAATTACAGGTTTTATATTACAGACACTCCCTCCCTCCCTCCCTCCTCGGAGGAGGACGCAGAGAAGCCAAGACCAGGTCTGACACACAGATAAACGGAAGGGAAGATGAGGGAGGACAGGAGAGGGGGAGGATAGGAGAAAGGGAGGAGGAAAAGAGGGAAGAGATGAAGGAGAGAGCTGAGGGAGAAGGAGAGAAGCGAGGGAGAAGGAGAGAGGCGAGGGAGAAGGAGAGAGGCGAGGAGAAGGAGAGAGCTGAGGGAGAAGGAGAGAGGCGAGGGAGAAGGAGAGAGGCGAGGGAGAAGGAGAGAGGCGAGGGAGAAGGAGAGAGGCGAGGGAGAAGGAGAGGCGAGGGAGAAGGAGAGAGCTGAGGGAGAAGGAGAGAGCTGAGGGAGAAGGAGAGGCGAGGGAGAAGGAGAGAGCTGAGGGAGAAGGAGAGAGGCGAGGGAGAAGGAGAGAGGCGAGGGAGAAGGAGAGAGGCGAGGGAGAAGGAGAGAGGCGAGGGAGAAGGAGAGAGGCGAGGGAGAAGGAGAGAGGCGAGGGAGAAGGAGAGAGGCGAGGGAGAAGGAGAGAGGCGAGGGAGAAGGAGAGAGGCGAGGGAGAAGGAGAGAGGCGAGGGAGAAGGAGAGAGCTGAGGGAGAAGGAGAGAGCTGAGGGAGAAGGAGAGAGGGAGATGGGTGGGGTGAGGAAGAAGGGAAGGGTGGGATGAGGAAGGAGGGTGAGGAAGAAGGGAAGGGTGGGATGAGGAAGGAGGGTGAGGGGACAGTTCAGCAGTGACTCATGGCCCTGGCCCAAAGGCATCAGACCCGAGTGTCTCCTCAATATTTTATCCAAAGTGACTCACAGTCAGCAGTGCATACATTTTACGTATGGGTGATCCCGGGAATCGAACCCACTACCCTGGAGTTACACGCATCATGCTCTACCAACTGAGCTAAAAAAAAAAAAGAACCACTCTAGCCTGCCTGGAGTGCCAGGTGGGTGGGGTTTCAAGTTTTCAGACGATTCTATTGGTCTATTAAGCCAGGCAAGCTCAACCAAGCACAAGATAAAGTACTTGAAATTATTTCAAATAGTAGTTGAACCCATGTCTGAAAAGCACACTAAGTCAGACCAGGAACGAGGCAGTCCCATAGAATTAGGAATCAGAATAGTGGAATGGACGGTATAAAACAAGTCAGCCATTTTGGTAAGGGAGTTGGGTCGGTCAGTGGTCAGCCATTTTGGTAAGGGAGTTGGGTAGGTCAGTGGTCAGCCATTTTGGTAAGGGAGTTGGGTAGGTCAGTGGTCAGCCATTTTGGTAAGGGAGTTGGGTAGGTCAGTGGTCAGCCATTTTGGTAAGGGAGTTGGGTAGGTCAGTGGTCAGCCATTTTGGTAAGGGAGTTGGGTAGGTCAGTGGTCATCCATTTTGGTAAGGGAGTTGGGTAGGTCAGTGGTCAGCCATTTTGGTAAGGGAGTTGGGTAGGTCAGTGGTCAGCCATTTTGGTAAGGGAGTTGGGTAGGTCAGTGGTCAGCCATTTTGGTAAGGAGTTGGGTAGGTCAGTGGTCAGCCATTTTGGTAAGGGAGTTGGGTAGGTCAGTGGTCAGCCATTTTGGTAAGGGAGTTGGGTAGGTCAGTGGTCAGCCATTTTGGTAAGGGAGTTGGGTAGGTCAGTGGTCAGCCATTTTGTATTATGGGGTGGATAAGGCTGGTGAATGACTTGGCATTAAAACAGACAGAGATTGCAGGGGGACATTCTGTACCATAGATAAGGGGACTTTGGATTGTGGGGGAATTCTGACATTCTTTGTTGTGGGGACATTCTGTACCATAGATAAGGGGACATTCTGTACCATAGATTTTGTTGTGGGGAGGACATTCTGTACCATAGATAAGGGGACTTTGGATTGTTGTGGGGGAGGACATTCTGTACCATAGATAAGGGACTTTGGCATTCTGTACCATAGATAAGGGGACTTTGGATTGTGGGGGGGGGACATTCTGTACCATAGATAAGGGGACTTTGGATTGTGGGGGAGGACATTCTGTACCATAGATAAGGGGACTTTGGATTAAGGGGACTGGGTGGGGGGACATTCTGTACCATAGATAAGGGGACTTTGGATTGTGGGGGGACATTCTGTACCATAGATAAGGGACTTTGGATTGTGGGGGGGACATTCTGTACCATAGATAAGGGACTTTGGATTGTGGGGGACTTTGGAGGGAGGACATTCTGTACCATAGATAAGGGGACTTTGGATTGTGGGGGGACATTCTGTACCATAGATAAGGGACTTTGGATTGTGGGGGAGGACATTCTGTACCATAGATAAGGGACTTTGGATTGTGGGGGGAGGACATTCTGTACCATAGATAAGGGGACTTTGGATTGTGGGGGGAGGACATTCTGTACCATAGATAAGGGGACTTTGGATT
>NW_024608744.1:47500-78460 GCF_018296145.1 Oncorhynchus tshawytscha | reverse complement strand
AATGGAGAACTGGTAGGGAGGGAGAACTGGTAGGACCAGAGAACTGGTAGGGAGGGAGACCAGAGAACTGGTAGGGAGGGAGACCAGAGAACTGACAGGGAGGGGAATGGAGAACTGGTAGGGAGTGAGACCAGAGAACTGACAGGGAGGGGGACTAGAGAACTGGTAGGGAGAGAGACGAGAAAACTGGTAGGGGGGGAGACCAGAGAACTGGTAGGGAGGGCGACCAGAGAACTGGTAGGGAAGGAGACCAGAGAACTGAGACCAGAGAACTGAGACAAGAGAACTGACAGGGAGGGGACCAGAGAACTGGTAGGGAGGGTAGACCAGAGAACTGGTAGGGAGAGAGACCAGAGAACTGGTAGTGAGGAGACCAGAGAACTGACTGAAGGGGGACCAGAGAACTGGTAGGGAGGGGGACCAGAGAACTGACAGGGAGGGGGACCAGAGAACTGGTAGGGAGGAGACCAGAGAACTGGTAGGGAGGGGACCAGAGAACTGACAGGGAGGAGACCAGAGAACTGGTAGGGAGGGGGACCAGAGAACTGGTAGGGAGGAGACCAGAGAACTGACAGGGAGGGAGACCAGGGAAGTGGTAGGGAGGGGGACCAGAGAACTGGTAGCGAGGAGACCAGGGAACTGGTAGGGAGGGGGACCAGAGAACTGGTGGGGAGGGAGACCAGAGAACTGGAAGGGAGAGAGACCAGAGAACTGAGACCAGAGAACTGGGAGGGAGAGAGACCAGAGAACTGAGACCATAGAACTGTTAGGGAGGGAGACCAGAGAACTGGTAGGGAGGGAGACCAGAGAACTGGTAGGGAGAGAGACCAGAGAACTGAGACCAGAGAACTGGTAGGGAGAGAGACCAGAGAACTGAGACCAGAGAACTGGTAGGGAGGGAGACCAGAGAACTGACAGGGAGGGAGTCCAGAGAACTGGTAGGTAGAGAGACCAGAGAACTGACAGGGAGGGAGACCAGAGAACTGGTAGGGAGAGAGACCAGAGAACTGAGACCAGAGAACTAGGAGGGAGAGAGACCAGAGAACTGACATGGAGGGGCACCAGAGAACTGGTAGGGAGAGGGACCAGAGAACTGAGACCAGAGAACTGACAGGGTGGGGGACCAGAGAACTGGTAGGGAGGAGACCAGAGAACTGGTAGGGAGGGGGACCAGAGAACTGAGACCAGAGAACTGGTAGGGAGGGAGACCACACACACAAGAGAGAGGAGAAGAAAGAGGAGAAGAGAGAGGGAAAGAGAGATGGAAAGAGAGATGGAAAGAGAGATGGAAAGAGAGAGAGAAAGAGAGAGCGAGAGGAAGAGAGATGGAAAGAGAGAGAGGAAGAGAGAGGGGAAGAGAGAGGAGAAAATAGAGGGAAAGAGAGATCCAGATGAAAACATTTAAGTCCGTTTCCAGCAGGAAGACAGAGAAAATGTTATTAGATGAGGGCTGCCTCTGTAAATTGAACACAGGGGTTAGGCAGAGGGCCAACAAAGTGTGGTCTCAGCGGTGAAGACAGTGTCAGAGAGATACACAGAGCCAAGGCCCTCTGCAATGGAACACAGACCATCTGACTCTGCAATACACAACCCCCCACACACACACAGACACACACAAGCTCCCGAGTGGCACGGCGGTCTAAGTGCATCTCATCAGGCGTCACTACAGAGATCTTAGGAGGGATTCAGAGAACTGACAGAAATGGGGACCAGAGAACTGAGACCAGAGAACTGAGACCAGAGAACTAACTGGTAGGGGGGCCAGAGAACTGAGACCAGAGAACTGGTAGGGGGACCAGAAAACTGAGACCAGAGAACTGAGAACAGAGAACTGACTGGTAGGGGGACCAGAGAACTGAGACCAGAGAACTGACTGGTAGGGGGACCAGAGAACTGACTAGTAGGGGGACCAGAGAACTGACTGGTAGGGGGACCAGAGAACTGAGACCAGAGAACTGAGACCAGAGAACTGACTGGTAGGGGACCAGAGAACGGAGACCAGAGAACTGAGACCAGAGAACTGACTGGTAGGGGGACCAGAGAACTGACACCAGAGAACTGGGACCAGAGAACTGATAGGTAGGGAGACCAGAGAACTGAGACCAGAGAACTGACTGGTAGGGGGACCAGAGAACTGAGACCAGAGAACTGACTGGTAGGGGAACCAGAGAACTGAGACCAGAGAATTGATAGGGAGGGAGACCAGAGAACTGAGACCAGAGTACTGACAGGGAGGGGGACCAGAGAACTGGGACCAGAGAACTGAGACCAGAGAACTGGTAGGGAGGAGACCAGAGAACTGGTAGGGAGGAGACCAGAGAACTGGTAGGGAGGGAGACCAGAGAACTGGTATGGGGACCAGGGAACTGGTAGGGGGACCAGAGAACTGACAGGGAGGGGACCAGAGATCTGACTGTGAGGGGACCAGAGATCTGACTGGGAGGTGGACCAGAGAACTGGTAGGGGACCAGAGAACTGATAGGGAGGGAGACCAGAGAACTGGTAGGGAGGAGACCAGAGAACTGGTAGGGAGGGAGACCAGAGAACTGGTATGGGGACCAGGGAACTGGTAGGGGGACCAGAGAACTGACAGGGAGGGGACCAGAGATCTGACTGTGAGGGGACCAGAGATCTGACTGGGAGGTGGACCAGAGAACTGGTAGGGGGACCAGAGAACTGATAGGGAGGAGACCAGAGAACTGGTAGGGAGGAGACCAGAGAACTGGTAGGGAGTGAGACCAGAGAACTGGTAGGGAGGAGACCAGAGAACTGGTAGGGAGGGAGACCAGAGAACTGGTAGGGAGGGAGACCAGAGAACTGGTAGGGAGGTGGACCAGAGAACTGGTAGGGAGGTGGACCAGAGAACTGATAGGTAGGGGAGAACTGACAGGAGAACTGACTGGTAGGGGGACCAGAGAAGAACCGACTGGTAGGGGACCAGAGAACTGAGACCAGAGAACTGACTGGTAGGGGGACCAGAGAACTGAGACCAGAGAACTGAGACCAGAGAACTGACTGGTAGGGGGACCAGAGAACTGAGACCAGAGAACTGACTGGTAGGGGACCAGAGAACTGAGACCAGAGAACTGACTGGTAGGGGACCAGAGAACTGAGACCAGAGAACTTAGACCAGAGAACTGATAGGTAGGAGACCAGAGAACTGACAGGGAGGGAGACCAGAGAACTGAGACCAGAGAACTGATAGGTAGGGAGACCAGAGAACTGACAGGGAGGGGGACCAGAGAACAGGGACCAGAGAACTGATAGGTAGGGAGACCAGAGAACTGACAGGGAAGGAGACCAGAGAACTGAGACCAGAGAACTGATAGGTAGGGACACCAGAGAACTGGTAGGGAGGGGGACCAGAGGACTGATAGGGAGGGGACCAGAGGACTGGTAGGGAGGAGACCAGAGAACTGGTAGGGAGGAGACCAGAGAACTGGTGGTGAGGGAGACCAGAGAACTGAGACCAGAGAACTGAGACCAGAGAACTGATAGGTAGGGGGACCAGAGTACTGAGACCAGAGAACTGAGACCAGAGCACTGAGACCAGAGAACTGATTGGTAGGGGGACCAGAGAACTGGTAGGGAGGGAGACTAGAGAACTGGAAGGGAGGGAGAACAGAGAACTGAGACCAGAGAACTGGTAGGGAAGGAGACCAGAGAACTGACAGGGAGGAGACCAGAGAACTGATAGGGAGGGAGACCAGAGAACTGACAGGGAGGGAGACCAGAGATCTGGTAAGGGGACCAGAGAACTGAGAGGGTGGGGGGACAGATAACTGGTCGGGGACCAGAGAACTGACAGGGAAGGGGACCAGAGATCTGGTAGGGGGACCAGAGAACTGACAGGGAGGGGACCCGAGAACTGTTAGGGGACCAGAGAACTGGTAGGGAGGGAGACCAGAGAACTGGTAGGGAGGAGACCAGAGAACTGAGACCAGAGAACTGAGACCAGAGAACTGAGACCAGAGAACTGAGACCAGAGAACTGATAGGTAGGGGACCAGATAATGGTAGGGAGGAGACTAGAGAACTGGTTGGGAGGGAGACCAGAGAACTGATAGGTAGGGGACCAGAGAATTGGTAGGGAGGAGACCAGAGAACTGGTAGGGAGGGAGACCAGAGAACTGGTAGGGAGGAGACCAGAGAACTGGTAGGGAGGGAGACCAGAGAACTGGTAGGGGACCAGAGAACTGGTAGGGAGGAGACCAGAGAACTGGTTGGGAGGGAGATCAGAGGACTGACTGGTAGGGGGACCAGAGAACTGAGACCAGAGAACGGGTAGGGAGGAGACCAGAGAACTGGTAGGGAGGTGGACCAGAGAACTGATAGGTAGGTGGACCAGAGAACTGATAGGTAGGGGGACCAGAGAACGGGTAGGGAGGAGACCAGAGAACGGGTAGGGAGGGAGACCAGAGAACTGGTAGGGAGGTGGACCAGAGAACTGATAGGTAGGGGGACCAGAGAACTGACTGGTAGGGGGACCAGAGAACCGACTGGTAGGGGACCAGAGAACTGAGCCCAGAGAACTGAGACCAGAGAACTGACTGGTAGGGGACCAGAGAACTGAGACCAGAGAACTGAGACCAGAGAACTGACTGGTAGGGGGACCAGAGAACTGAGACCAGAGAACTGAGACCAGAGAACTGACTGGTAGGGGACCAGAGAACTGAGACCAGAGAACTGGTTGGGAGGAGACCAGAGAACTGACTGGTAGGGGGACCAGAGAACTGAGACCAGAGAACTGACTGGTAGGGGACCAGAGAACTGAGACCAGAGAACTTAGACCAGAGAACTGAGACCAGAGAACTGATAGGTAGGGAGACCAGAGAACTGACAGGGAGGGAGACCAGAGAACTGAGACCAGAGAACCTATAGGTAGGGACACCAGAGAACTGACAGGGAGGGTGACCAGAGAACTGAGACCAGAGAAATGATAGGTAGGGGGACCAGAGAATTGGTAGGGAGGGAGACTAGAGAACTGGTTGGGAGGGAGACCAGAGAACTGATAGGTAGGGGGACCAGAGAATTGGTAGGGAGGGAGACCAGAGAACTTGGATAGAACCTACAATGCATGGTGAAGGTTATTCTGTTAAATCAGGACTTTCAATGATCCATTTTTGTTTCTATCATGCGGTGTGATGCATGCTGGTACTTCAGAGGCCTAGTCTTCGTGACAGTGCTGTGTCACAACCAATGTCCCAGTTATTGACATCCTGCTACATTGTGCAGGTAAGATAGCTGATAACAAGTGTTGTGTTGTCACATTGAGAAACCTCCCCTGACAGTGTTGGAGATGGAGGGGGAGATTTATCACTGCCCACACTTCCTCTCAGGGATGTTCTGAGACGGTCTGGACACAGGGAACTTCCTGACATGTCTGGCAGCACCACACTGGACAGACCCTGTGGTTCCATTGTCTGACCACATCCCTCTCCTCTCACACACAGAGTACTGACAGCAGACAGGCGGTCTGGCCAAGCAGAAGAGATCATTGCATGACTGACAAAGATTGTTAAATGCAAGATGCTTCACTGTTGGACAATGTGCAGGGCCACACTACATGGTAATACTCCCTGCTGATTGGGTGCGGCAGGTAGCCTAGTGGTTAGAGCGTTGGACTAGTAACCAGCAGGTAGCCTAGTGGTTGGTGTGTTGGACTAGTAACCAGCAGGTAGCCTAGTGGTTAGAGTGTTGGACTAGTAACCAGCAGGTAGCCTAGTGGTTAGAGTGTTGGACTAGTAACCAGCAGGTAGCCTAGTGGTTAGTGTGTTGGACTAGTAACCAGCAGGTAGCCTAGTGGTTGGGCCAGTAACCAGCAGGTAGCCTAGTGGTTAGTGCGTTGGACTAGTAACCAGCAGGTAGCCTAGTGATTAGAGTGTTGGACTAGTAACCAGCAGGTAGCCTAGTGGTTAGAGTGTTGGACTAGTAACCAGCAGGTAGCCTAGTGGTTAGAGTGTTGGACTAGTAACCAGCAGGTAGCCTAGTGGTTAGAGTGTTGGACTAGTAACCAGCAGGTAGCCTAGTGGTTAGAGTGTTGGACTAGTAACCAGCAGGTAGCCTAGTGGTTAGAGTGTTGGACTAGTAACCAGCAGGTAGCCTAGTGGTTAGAGTGTTGGGTCAGTAACCAGCAGGTAGCCTAGTTGTTAGAGTGTTGGACTAGTAACCAGCAGGTAGCCTAGTGGTTAGAGTGTTGGGTCAGTAACCAGCAGGTAGTCTAGTGTTAGTGTGTTGGACCAGTAAACCGTAAAGGTTGCAAGATCGAATCCCCGAGTTGTCAAGGTACAAATCTGTCATTCTGGCCCCTGAACAAGGCAGTTTAACCCACTGTTCCCCTGAACAAGGCAGTTTAACCCACTGTTCCAATCATTAAAAATTAAGAATTTGTTCCTAACTGACTTGCCTAGATTACATTTTTTTTTTTTTATAAAGTTTGGTCCATGTTCTACCTGCAAAGCTTTAGGATGTGAACATATGAGACAAGTTGCATTCTATTGGTTTAAAACCGATTCACTAAGGAATGACATCATGCTACTAATCTGTCCTGTACATCTGAGCAAGCAGCTTCTACTTCCTGATTCCTATCTGTGCTGTCCCTTATCTAGCCTTTCTGTTTCAGCTGATTCTGTAGCTGAAGCTATAGGGCAACGGTCCCAGGCTTGTCTCATGGCTGAGGACTGGCTTCATAACTCAGGGTAACTTAGCGACTGTCCCGTGGGCCAACCTCTCTGGGAGGACACCAGCAAACAGGAGTTATGTCACGCCAGAGGGTAATTACACCTAACCCATCCACAGCAATACACACCAGAGAGTAATTACACCTAATCCAACCCAGCAACACACAGATATACCCTAGTAAATCCTCACCACCGGGGACAGAATGTTACGCTTGAATCTCTCTGTTTCTCTCTTCTTAGACGCGTCACGTTATGATGGTTTTCAACATGATAGAGACAAACTCTTTCAGGAAGATATCCAGCTTATTCACATCGCCCACAAATTGTATTTAAAATGTATTTAATGAGTAGGGAAGAATATATATTAAAAATGGAGACTTCACACCATGTAAACTGGAACAACCATCTCACTATCAGGTTCTATAAATCCTATATAGATTGGAATGGTTTAGAAACAGGCCTGATTCTGTGTTTTAGTTTACGATCGAAACAATCAAATATACAGGTACATGCAACAAAAACCAAAAAACACAGACGTTAAAACAGTATGACGATGACAACGGTGGGTTAAATAAAGTCATTCCCTCGTCCATAGAGACACATACCAGCTCTACTGGTAGTACTGCTACTACTGCAGTACTACAACCTGCACCTGTCGACAACGATAAGTTGTTCTGCTTCAACGAGCACATCCAATGCTAGCATCAGTAATTCTACATTTGTTGTTAGCCCAGCTAGCATCAGTAATTCTACATTTGTTGTTAGCCCAGCTAGCATCAGTAATTCTACATTTGCTGTTAGCCCAGCTAGCATCAGTAATTCTACATTTGTTGTTAGCCCAGCTAGCATCAGTAATTCTACATTTGCTGTTAGCCCAGCTAGCATCAGTAATTCTACATTTGTTGTTAGCCCAGCTAGCATCAGTAATTCTACATTTGCTGTTAGCCCAGCTAGCATCAGTAATTCTACATTTGTTGTTAGCCCAGCTAGCATCAGTAATTCTACATTTATTGTTAGCCCAGCTAGCATCAGTAATTCTACATTTGTTGTTAGCCCAGCTAGTATCAGTAATTCTACATTTGTTGTTAGCCCAGCTAGCATCAGTAATTCTACATTTGCTGTTAGCCCAGCTAGCATCAGTAATTCTACATTTGTTGTTAGCCCAGCTAGCATCAGTAATTCTACATTTGCTGTTAGCCCAGCTAGCATCAGTAATTCTACATTTGTTGTTAGCCCAGCTAGCATCAGTAATTCTACATTTGTTGTTAGCCCAGCTAGTATCAGTAATTCTACATTTGTTGTTAGCCCAGCTAGCATCAGTAATTCTACATTTGTTGTTAGCCCAGCTAGCATGGACACTGACAGTTGTGAATCTGATGCAGTCGAAGAGCTACTGCCCCCCCTTTAAAAAGCACCGAACAACAGACAGGGACGTTGGACCATCGAAGAGCCGCAAATATGATGAGAACTACATTGATTTAGAATAACTGGGAGTATTGGGACTAGTGCCTTTCCTCAGCCACAGTGTGTTATGGGTGCAAAAGTACTATCTCACAACTCTTGTGCTGTCAGGCTTCGAAGAGTGATGGGTGTGGAGTCAGGCACAGAGAGCAGAGGATTCGGAAAAAACACTTTATTCTGTACAATCACAGCGCACAAAGAGGGTGACTCCGAACACAGGCGTACAACAATCCGGCACGGACACAGGCGGGCTAACTGAACTTAAATAACCCCAAACCAAAACCCCAAACAAGGAACAGGTGAAACCAATTAGACCAAACAAAACGAAAAAGGGAAAAGGGATCTGTATCAGCTAGTAGACCGGAGACAACGACCACCGAGCACCACCCGAACAGGAAGGGGAGCCACCTTCAGTGGCAGCTAGTAGACCGGAGAGGACGACCACCGAGCACCACCCGAAGGGGAGCCACCTTCAGTGGCAGCTAGTAGACTGGAGACGACGACCGCCAAGCGCCACCCGAACGGGAAGGGGAGCCACCTTCAGTGGCAGCTAGTAGACCGGAGACAACGATCACCGAGCACCACCCGAAGGGGAGCCACCTTCAGTGGCAGCTAGTAGACCGGAGACAACGACCACCGAGCGCCACCCGAAGGGGAGCCACCTTCAGTGGCAGCTAGTAGACCGGAGACAACGACCACTGAGCGCCACCCGAAGGGGAGCCACCTTCAGTGGCAGCTAGTAGACCGGAGACAACGACCACCGAGCGCCACCCGAAGGGGAGCCACCTTCAGTGGCAGCTAGTAGACCGGAGACAACGACCACCGAGCGCCACCCGAAGGGGAGCCACCTTCAGTGGCAGCTAGTAGACCGGAGACAACGACCACCGAGCGCCACCCGAACGGGAAGGGGAGCCACCTTCAGTGGCAGCTAGTAGACCGGAGACAACGACCACCGAGCGCCACCCGAAGGGGAGCCACCTTCAGTGGCAGCTCGTAGACCGGAGACAACGACCACCGAGCGCCACCCGAACAGGAAGGGGAGCCACCTTCAGTGGCAGCTAGTAGACCGGAGACAACGACCACCGAGCGCCACCCGAACGGGAAGGGGAGCCACCTTCAGTGGCAGCTAGTAGACCGGAGACAACGACCACCGAGCGCCACCCGAACGGGAAGGGAGCCACCTTCAGTGGCAGCTAGTAGACCGGAGACAACGACCACCGAGCGCCACCCGAACGGGAAGGGGAGCCACCTTCAGTGGTAGCTAGTAGACCGGAGACAACGATCACAGAGCGCCACCCGAACGGGAAGGGGAGCCACCTTCAGTGGCAGCTAGTAGACCGGAGACAACGACCACCGAGCGCCACCCGAACGGGAAGGGGAGCCACCTTCAGTGGCAGCTAGTAGACCGGAGACAACGACCACCGAGCGCCACCCGAACGGGAAGGGGAGCCACCTTCAGTGGCAGCTAGTAGACCGGAGACAACGACCACCGAGCGCCACCCGAACGGGAAGGGGAGCCACCTTCAGTGGCAGCTAGTAGACCGGAGACAACGACCACCGAGCGCCACCCGAACGGGAAGGGGAGCCACCTTCAGTGGCAGCTAGTAGACCGGAGACAACGACCACCGAGCGCCACCCGAACGGGAAGGGGAGCCACCTTCAGTGGCAGCTAGTAGACCGGAGACAACGACCACCGAGCGCCACCCGAACGGGAAGGGGAGCCACCTTCAGTGGCAGCTAGTAGACCGGAGACAACGACCACCGAGCGCCACCCGAAGGGGAAGGGGAGCCACCTTCGGTGATATTCGTGACATGTGCAGACATTTAGAAACAAAACATGCCAATTTGAAAAATAAGCCACAGGAGTTTTTTTGAATGAGAATTAAGATGACTTTCAAATAGTAAGACATATAAAAGCAACATATACCATTAATAAGAAGAGCTAGAAGTGTCTTATATGGTGAGCTACCGAGTGGGGAGGACAGGCAAGCCCCATACTATTGTGGAGGACTTAATTCTTCCTGCCCCCGCAGAAATGGCTTGGACAATGCTGGGGGAAATGGCCCTAAAAATTAGACAGACAAATCCTTCATCAAACAACATTGTTTCACGACGCATCAGGTGACATAGCAGGAGATGTTTTGAAACAATTACTGCTTCGCATACAAACCAGTGAATTCTATGCGTTACAGCTGGATGAGTCAACAGGCTTGGCGGGCCTGGCACTGCTCATGATATATGTCTGTTACAGCTGGATGAGTCAACAGGCCTGGCACAGCTCCTGGTATATGTCTGTTACAGCTGGATGAGTCAACAGGCCTGGCACAGCTCCTGGTATATGTCTGTTACAGCTGGATGAGTCAACAGGCCTGGCACAGCTCCTGGTATATGTCTGTTACAGCTGGATGAGTCAACAGGCCTGGCACAGCTCCTGGTATATGTCTGTTACAGCTGGATGAGTCAACAGGCCTGGCACAGCTCCTGGTATATGTCTGTTACAGCTGGATGAGTCAACAGGCCTGGCACAGCTCCTGGTATATGTCTGTTACGTTTATGGGGGGTTAATTAAGGAAAACATCCTCTTCTGCAAACCACTGGAAACCAGGACAACAGGAGACATCAAATGGACTTTGGTGGTCAAGATGTGTTGGTGACTGTACTGATGGAGCAAAAGCAATGACATTGAGACATAGTGGAGTGGTAACGAGCATGCAAGCAACTGCTCCCGACGCCACTTGGGTCCACTGCAGCATCAACCTAGAGGCTCTTGGGTCCACTGCAGCATCAACCTAGAGGCTCTTGGGTCCACTGCAGCATCAACCTAGAGGCTCTTGGGTAGACTGCAGCATCAACCTAGAGGCTCTTGGGTCCACTGCAGCATCAACCTAGAGGCTCTTGGGTAGACTGCAGCATCAACCGGGAGGCTCTTGGGTCCACTGCAGCATCAACCGAGAGGCTCTTGGGTCCACTGCAGCATCAAACTAGAGGCTCTTGGGTCCACTGCAGCATCAACCTAGAGGCTCTTGGGTCCACTGCAGCATCAACCTAGAGGCTCTTGGGAACACTGCAGCATCAACCTAGAGGCTCTTGGGAACACTGCAGCATCAACCTAGAGGCTCTTGGGTCCACTGCAGCATCAACCTAGAGGCTCTTGGGTCCACTGCAGCACCAACCTAGAGGCTCTTGGGTCCACTGCAGCATCAACCTAGAGGCTCTTGGGTCCACTGCAGCATCAACCGAGAGGCTCTTGCTGCCAAGGGAATGCCTGACAGCTTGAAATATGTTTTGGACACTACACTGAAAATGGTCAACTTTGTTAAAGCAAGGTCCCTGAACTCTCATGTATTTTCGGCACTATGCAATGATATGGGCAGCGACCATGTAACGCTTTTACAACATACAGAAGTTTATCAAGTGGCAAAGATTTGACATGTTGTTTTAAAACCTGTTAAGCCTCCCCCCTACTTTTTCGGAAATTCTGTTAAAAATCGCGCAACATTTTGGCGTCCTGCTACTCAGGCCAGGAATATAGTATATGCATATGATTAGTATGTGTGGATAGAAAACACTCAGACGTTTCCAAAACTGTTTAAATCACGGCTGTGACTATAACAGAACGTCTGTTTCATCGAAAAGCGCAGGAAAATCTGATCACTGGAGATGGAAAAAAATATCCATGCGCCACTTCAACCCATTGTTAAAGGTGAACCGTATTAAATGAGGCCGAGGTTGCAGTACCTACAGCTTCCACAGGATGTATAGAGTCTTCTCATTTGATTCTGATTTGATTCTTGGTAGATCCGACCAAAGGGAACCGATTCCCTCCGACCACCAACTTGATGCATTGTCTCTGTGTTTTTCCGGACATTTTTTCCACACGACCAGCTATCGAATTTACATCGCCTCCTGATGATTTTTATAGCTTATTAACGTGTAGTAATACCTAAAGTTGCATTAGAAAGGTATTTCGAAGTGTTTTGTGAAAGTTTATCGTCGACTTTTTAACTTTTAAAAAATGACGTTACGTTATGAAACGCTATTTTTTTCCGTTTATCACACAGTCTTCATAGATCGATATCTAGGCTATATATGGACCGATTTAATCCAAAAAAAGACCCAGTATTGATTATGGGACATCAAGGTGTGCCAAGAAAGAAGATGGTCAAAGGTAATGAATGTTTTATATTTTATTGTGCGGTTTGTGTAGCGCCGACTATGCTAATTCTTTTGTTTACATCCCCTACGGGTCTTTTGGGGTGTTGCATGCTATCAGATAATAGCTTCTCATGCTTTCGCCGAAAAGCATTTTAAAAATCTGACTCGGTGGCTAGATTCACAACGAGTGTAGCTTTATTTCAATACCAAGCATGTGTATTTTAATGAACGTTTGCGTTTTAACTAATACTATTAGCGTTTAGCGTAGCGCATTTGCATTTCCAGAGCTCTAGTTGGGACGTCTGCGTCTCAAGTAGGATCAAGAGGTTTTTTAAGTAAAGTTTTCTTTACTGACCATAATTTTCACTTGTGTGACGGCTTGCATGATGAAGAGTTTCTCACAAGGTCTATCTGGGTGATGTTTTTCTCACCTGAATGATCTGATTCTAGGATTACAGGGACTCTCCGCAACTATAGTCAATGTGCAAAATTGAGGCAATGATTAATTAAGAAGTTGGAGCTCTTCTGCATTAACCTGATGAGTGTACTGTTGGGGCAGTATTTTGATGTTTGGGATTGATTATAACCTGAGGATTGATTATAAAAAAACGTTTGTCATGTTTCTTCAAACTTTACGGATACTATTTGGAATTTTTGTCTGCCCTTCATGACCGCACGAGCCTGTTGATTTCTGAACAAAACACGCCAACCAAATGGAGGTTTTTGGATATAAAAATAATCCTTATGGAACAAAAGGAACATTTATTGTGTAACTGGGAGTCTCGTGAGTGCAAACATCCAAAGATCATCAAAGGTAAGCAATTAATTTCATTGCTTTTCTGACTTTCGTGACAAATCTACTTTGCTGCTAGCTGTTTGTAATGTTTTGTCTGCTGAGAGAGCTGTCCTCACATAAATGCTTGGTTTGCTTTCGCCGAAAAGCTTTTTTGAAATCTGACACGCCAGGTGGGTTAACCTAAAGCTAAGCTGTGTTTCGGTATATCGCACTTGTGATTTCATGGAAATAAAATATTTTTAGTAATTTAATTTGAATTTGGCGCTCTGCAACTCAGCGGATGTTGACGAAAATGATGGTTGCGCCAAGACGTTTTACCAAGGACAAGAAGTTAATTATCCAAGACGTTTTACCAAGGACAAGAAGTTAATTATCCAAGACGTTTTACCAAGGACAAGAAGTTAATTATCCAAGACGTTTTTACCAAGGACAAGAAGTTAATTATCCAAGACGTTTTACCAAGGACAACACACAGGTCTTTCCATCATTGTATGATTTTTTTGTGTCCAAATGAACTCAAACTTACAGACACCTGAGTGACTTGACTTTTTACGCAGGTACTTTCCTGAAACGGACGACACAAACAACTGGATTCATTATCCCTTTCATGCCCTGCCTCCAGTCCCCTTACCGATAAAGCATAGCAGTGTGAACAGACAACACAGAGTTACACATGGAGTAAACAATTAACAAGTCAATAACACAGTAGAAAAAAAAGGGGAGTCTATATACATTGTGTGCAAAAGGCATGAGGAGGTAGGCGAATAATTACAATTTTGCAGATTAACACTGGAGTGATAAATGATCAGATGGTCATGTACAGGTAGAGATATTGGTGTGCAAAAGAGCAGAAAAGTAAATAAATAAAAACAGTATGGGGATGAGGTAGGTAAAAATGGGTGGGCTATTTACCGATAGACTATGTACAGCTGCAGCGATTGGTTAGCTGCTCAGATAGCAGATGTTTGAAGTTGGTGAGGGAGATAAAAGTCTCCAACTGCAGCGATTTTTGCAATTCGTTCCAGTCACAGGCAGCAGAGAACTGGAACGAACAAGAGAGCCTCATCGAAATTCCCACAAGTGGTTCTGTGCAAATTTAATTTAATTTATTTTAATTTAATTTAATTAGAAACCACTGCCAGATTTCTGGATCGGGCAGTATCCTGCCTTGGCAAATCGTGCTGTTAAGACAACCACGCACCTATGTGAGAGTGGATTCTCGGCCCTCACAAACATGAAAACTAAATTCAGGCACAGAAACTGTGTGTGGAAAATGATTAAAGACTGAGACTCTCTCTAATACAACCCAACATTGCAGAGTTATGTGCATCCTTTCAAGCACACCCTTCTCATTAACCACACCCTTCTCATTAACCACACCCTTCTCATTAACCACACCCTTCTCATTAACCACACCCTTCTCATTAACCACACCCTTCTCATTAACCACACCCTTCTCATTAACCACACCCTTCTCATTAACCACACCCTTCTCATTAACCACACCTTTCTCATTAACCACACCCTTCTCATTAACCACACCCTTCTCATTAACCACACCCTTCTCATTAACCACACCCTTCTCATTAACCACACCCTTCTCATTAACCACACCCTTCTCATTAACCACACCTTTCTCATTAACCACACCCTTCTCATTAACCACACCCTTCTCATAACCCACACCCTTCTCATTAACAAATAAGGTTTTATATGTAAGATGTTTGTATGTTTGTAAATAAAGCACTTCTGAATAAGCTACCTTCTTATTTATCATCACTCATCAATATTATAATATAATATATTATAATATAATTATCATAAACATTATAATTATAATTCCGAAAACCAGGTCTCAAACATGGTTTACACTTGAGGCCCATGTGGTTTCCACAGAGGTGGGTATGGCTGCCTTTTCCTGTTACGCTCCTCACCTATGGAATAGCCTGCAGACTAAACTTCAACCTGAGACTCTTGTCCCCCTGTCGTCCATTTTAAACATTTATTGGAGCATTTTTATTTTTGTATTGCTTGTAACTGTTTCGGGGTAATACAAGTTCTTGTGCTGTTAGGGGAATAACCTGTTAGTAGAATAACCTGTTAGGGGAATAACCTGTTAGTAGAATAACCTGTTAGTGGAATAACCTGTTAGTAGAATAACCTGTTAGGGGAATAACCTGTTAGTAGAATAACCTGTTAGGGGAATAACCTGTTAGTGGAATAACCTGTTAGTGGAATAACCTGTTAGGAGAATAACCTGTTAGGGGAATAACCTGTTAGTAGAATAACCCGTTAGGGGAATAATCTGTTAGTAGAATAACCTGTTAGGGGAATAACCTGTTAGTAGAATAACCTGTTAGGGGAATAACCTGTTAGTAGAATAACCCGTTAGGGGAATAATCTGTTAGTAGAATAACCTGTTAGGAGAATAACCTGTTAGTGGAATAACCTGTTAGGAGAATAACCTGTTAGGAGAATAACCTGTTAATAACCTGTTAGGGGAATAACCTGTTAGTAGAATAACCCATTAGGGGAATAATCTGTTAGTAGAATAACCTGTTAGGGAATAACCTGTTAGTGGAATAACCTGTTAGGAGAATAACCTGTTAGTAGAATAACCTGTTAGTAGAATAACCTGTTAGGGGAATAACCTGTTAGTAGAATAACCCGTTAGGGGAATAATCTGTTAGTGGAATAACATGTTAGGGGAATAACCTGTTAGGGGAATAACCTGTTAGTAGAATAACCTGTTAGGGGAATAATCTGTTAGGGGAATAACCTGTTAGGGGAATAATCTGTTAGTGGAATAACATGTTAGTAGAATAACCTGTTAGGAGAACAACCTGTTAGGAGAATAACCTGTTATGAGAATAACCTGTTAGGGGAATAACCTGTTGGTAGAATAACCTGTTAGGGGAATAACCTGTTAGTAGAATAACCCGTTAGGGGAATAATCTGTTAGTAGAATAACCTGTTAGGGGAATAACCTGTTAGTAGAATAACCTGTTAGGGGAATAACCTGTTAGTAGAATAACCCGTTAGGGGAATAATCTGTTAGTAGAATAACCTGTTAGGGGAATAACCTGTTAGTGGAATAACCTGTTAGGAGAATAACCTGTTAGGAGAATAACCTGTTAGTAGAATAACCTGTTAGGGGAATAACCTGTTAGTAGAATAACCCATTAGGGGAATAATCTGTTAGTAGAATAACCTGTTAGGGGAATAACCTGTTAGTGGAATAACCTGTTAGGAGAATAACCTGTTAGTAGAATAACCTGTTAGTAGAATAACCTGTTAGGGGAATAACCTGTTAGTAGAATAACCCGTTAGGGGAATAATCTGTTAGTGGAATAACCTGTTAGGGGAATAACCTGTTAGGGGAATAACCTGTTAGTAGAATAACCTGTTAGGGGAATAATCTGTTAGGGGAATAACCTGTTAGGGGAATAATCTGTTAGTGGAATAACCTGTTAGTAGAATAACCTGTTAGGAGAACAACCTGTTAGGAGAATAACCTGTTAGGGGAATAACCTGTTAGGGGAATAACCTGTTAGGGGAATAACCTGTTAGGGGAATAACCTGTTAGGGGAATAACCTGTTAGGGGAATAACCTGTTAGTGGAATAACCTGTTAGGGGAATAACCTGTTAGTAGAATAACCTGTTAGGAGAACAACCTGTTAGGAGAATAACCTGTTAGGGGAATAACCTGTTAGGGGAATAACCTGTTAGGGGAATAACCTGTTAGTGGAATAACCTGTTAGGGGAATAACCTGTTAGTGGAATAACCTGTGGTTAGGGTGTAAGGGTGTAAATATGTGTAAATGTAATTGTATGTGTAAACATGTGTACGCAGGGCCCAGCTGTAACAGAGACCTTGGTCTCAGTCTGTGTTCCTTGTTGAAATAAATGTATTGGTTAAAGTTTAAAGTTGGTTAAATAAAGAGCAAAATGATTGATTATTATTATGGTCCTGGTCCTATAAGAGCTCTTTGTCACTTCCCACGAGCCGGGTTGTGACAAAAACTCACACTCATTCTTTTGTTTTCATAAATGTATAGGGTGTGTGTGTGTGTGTGTGTGTGTGTGTGTGTGTGTGTATAGGGTGTGTGTGTGTGTGTGTGTGTGTGTGTGTGTGTGTGTGTGTGTGTGTGTCTGTGTGTCAGGCGTACAATGATGGCGCTGACCCTGGAGGGGGGTACGCAACTGGAGGTTGAATGATTGAAGGGGTACGGGACTATTAAAGGTTTGGGAACCACTGCTCTACTCTTCCCTTAGCCATTTGTCTAGTGAAATACTGCCCTGCCCGTACTAAACACTGAACAGCCTCCTGATGTGCTGAGCTCAGCTTGTTCCCTAGAGAGGCCCAGTGTGCCATAGGCATGAACCAGTGAGGAAAATGTGATACCAGGGCAGGTCGGGGCTGGCAGGCGGTCTGGCACTCACCACTGGAGGAAGGAAGGACAACAAGAGAGAGAGAGAGAGAGAGAGAGAGAGACACAGAGACACAGAGACAGAGACAGAGAGGGAAACTGAGACAGAGAGACAGAGAGAGAGACAGAGACAGAGAGAGAAACTGAGACAGAGAGAGAGACAGAGACAGAGACAGAGAGAGAGAGAGAAACTGAGACAGAGAGAGAGAGACAGAGACAGAGAGAGAGACAGAGACAGAGACAGAGACAGAGACAGAGAGAGAGAGACAGAGACAGAGAGAGAGACAGAGACAGAGAGAGAGACAGAGACAGAGAGAGAAACTGAGACAGAGAGACAGAGACAGAGACAGAGACAGAGACAGAGACAGAGACAGAGACAGAGACAGAGACAGAGACAGAGACAGAGACAGAAACTGAGACAGAGAGAGAGAGACAGAGACAGAGACAGAGACAGAGAGAGAGACAGAGACAGAGAGAGAGACAGAGACAGAGAGAGAGACAGAGACAGAGAGAGAGACAGAGACAGAGAGAGAAACTGAGACAGAGAGACAGAGACAGAGACAGAGACAGAGACAGAGACAGAGACAGAGACAGAGACAGAGACAGAGAGAGAAACTGAGACAGAGAGAGAGACAGAGACAGAGAGAGAGACAGAGACAGAGAGAGAAACTGAGACTCTCTGTCTCTGTCTCTCTCTCTGTCTCTGTCTCTGTCTCACACAGGGTCGTGGGGTTAGACAGGGATGCAGCTTAAGCCCCACCCTCTTCAACATTTATATCAACAAATTGGCGCGGGCACTAGAAAAGTCTGCAGCACCCGGCCTCACCCTACTAGAATCCAAAGTCAAATGTCTGCTGTTTGCTGATGATCTGGTGGTTCTGTCACCAACCAAGGAGGGCCTACAGCAGCACCTAGATCTTATGCACAGATTCTGTCAGACCTGGGCCCTGACAGTAAACCTCAGTAAGACCAAAATAATGGTGTTCCAAAAAAGTCCAGTCACCAGGACCACAAATACAAATTCCATCTAGACACTGTTGCCCTAGAGCACACAAAAAAACTATACATACCTTGGCCTAAACATCAGCGCCACAGGTAACTTCCACAAAGCTGTGAACGATCTGAGAGACAAGGCAAGAAGGGCATTCTATGCCATCAAAAGAAACATAAATTTCAACATGCCAATTAGGATTTGGCTAAAAATACTTGAATCAGTCATAGAGCCCATTGCCCTTTATGGTTGTGATCCTATTTGTGGTCCTGGGGTCCGCTCACCAACCAAGACTTCACAAAATGGGACAAACACCAAATTGAGACTCTGCACGCAGAATTCTGCAAAAATATCCTCCGTGTACAACGTAGAACACCAAATAATGCATGCAGAGCAGAATTAGGCCGATACCCACTAATTATCAAAATCCAGAAAAGAGCCGTTAAATTCTACAACCACCTAAAAGGAAGCGATTCACAAACCTTCCATTACAAAGCCATCACCTACAGAGAGATGAACCTGGAGAAGAGTCCCCTAAGCAAGCTGGTCCTGGGGCTCTGTTCACAAACACAAACACACCCTACAGAGCCCCAGGACAACAGCACAATTAGACCCAACCAAATCATGAGAAAACAAAAAGATAATTACTTAACACATTGGAAAGAATTAACAAAAAAACAGAGCAAACTAGAATGCTATTTGGCCCTACACAGAGAGTACACAGCGGCAGAATACCTGACCACTGTGACTGACCCAAAATTAAGGAAAGCTTTGACTATGTACAGACTCAGTGAGCATAGCCTTGCTATTGAGAAAGGCCGCCGTAGGCAGACACTGCCCACAAAATGAGGTGGAAACTGAGCTGCACTTCCTAACCTCCTGCCAAATGTATGACCATATTAGAGAGACATATTTCCCTCAGATTACACAGATCCACAAAGAATTCGAAAACAAATCCAATTTTGAAAAACTCCCATATCTACTGGGTGAAATTCCAGAGTGTGCCATCATAGCAGCAAGATTTGTGACCTGTTGCCACGAGAAAAGGGCAACCAGTGAAGAACAAACACCATTGTAAATACAACCCATATTTATGCTTATTTATTTTATCTTGTGTCCTTTAACCATTTGTACATTGTCAAAACACTGTATATATATATATAATATGACATTTGTAATGTCTTTACTGTTTTGAAACTTCTGTATGTGTAATGTTTACTGTTCATTTTTGTTGTTTTTCACTTTATATATTCACTTTGTATGTTGTCTACCTCATTTGCTTTGGCAATGTTAACACATGTTTCCCATGCCAATAAAGCCCTTGAATTGAATTGAATTGAATTGAATTGACTGAGAGAGACAGAGAGAGAGACTGAGAGAGACTGAGAGAGAGAGAATGAGACAGACAGAGAGAGACTGAGAGAGAGAGACTGAGAGAGACTGAGAGAAGACTGAGCGAGACTGAGAGAGAGAGAGACTGAGAGAGAGACAGAGAGAGACAGAGAGAGAGAGAGAGACAGAGAGAGACTGAGAGAGAGAGAGAGAGAGAGAGACACAGAGACAGAGAGGGAAACTGAGACAGAGAGACAGAGACAGAGAGAGAGACAGAGACAGAGAGAGAGAGAGAAACTGAGACAGAGAGAGAAACAGAGACAGAGACAGAGACACAGAGACACAGAGAGAAACTGAGCCGAAAGACAGGGAGAAGAAACAAAGACGTGGTAGTCATATTTGCAGGTACAAGAGGTAAGACAGAGAGAGAGACAGAGACAGACAGAGAGAGACTGAGAGAAACTGAGAGAGAGAGACTGAGAGAGACAGAGAGAGACTGAGAGAGACTGAGAGAGAGAGAGAGACTGAGAGAGAGAGACTGAGAGAGACTGAGAGAGACTGAGAGAGACAGAGAGAGAGAGAGACTGAGAGAGACTGAGAGAGACTGAGAGAGACTGAGAGAGACTAAGAGAGACTGAGAGAGAGAGAGACAGAGAGAGACTGAGAGAGAGAGACTGAGAGAGAGAGAATGAGAGAGACAGAGAGAGACTGAGAGAGAGAGACTGAGAGAGACAGAGAGAGACTGAGAGAGACTGGAGAGAGACTGAGAGAGACTGAGAGAGACTGAGAGAGAGAAAGCTTTGACTATGTACAGACTCAGCGAGCATAGCCTTGCTATTGAGAAAGGCCGCCGTAGGCAGACATGGCTCTCAAGAGAAGACAGGCTATGTGCTCACTGCCCACAAAATGAGGTGGAAACTGAGCTGCACTTCCTAACCTCCTGCCCAATGTATGACCATATTAGAGAGTCATATTTCCCTCAGATTACACAGATCCACAAAGAATTCGAAAACAAATCCAATTTTGAAAAACTCCCATATCTACTGGGTGAAATTCCACAGTGTGCCATCAAAGCAGCAAGATTTGTGACCTGTTGCCACGAGAAAAGGGCAACCAGTGAAGAACACGCACCATTGTAAATACAACCCATATCTATGCTTATTTATTTTATCTTGTGTCCTTTACCATTTGTACATTGTTAAAACACTGTATATATATATATAATACGACATTTGTAATGTCTTTATTGTTTTGAAACTTCTGTATGTGTGATGTCTACTGTTAATTTTTTATTGTTTATTTCACTTTATATATTATCTACCTCACTTGCTTTGGCAATGTTAACACATGTTTCCCATGCCAATAAAGCCCTTGAATTGAATTGAATTGAATTGAGAGAAACTGAGACAGAGAGACAGAGACAGAGAGAGAGACAGAGACAGAGAGAGAAACTGAGACAGAGAGAGAGAGAGAGAGACAGAGACAGAGACAGAGAGAGACAGAGACAGAGACAGAGGGAGAGAGACAGAGACAGAGACAGAGACAGAGACAGAGACAGAGACAGAGACAGAGACAGAGGGAGAGACAGAGACAGAGACAGAGAGACAGAGACAGAGAGACAGAGACAGAGAGAGAGAGAGAGACAGAGACAGAGACAGAGAGAGAAACTGAGACAGAGAGAGAAACTGAGACAGAGAGAGACAGAGACACAGAGACAGAGACAGAGACACAGAGACACAGAGACACAGAGAGAAACTGAGCCGAAAGACAGGGAGACGAAACAAAGCCGTGGTAGTCATATTTGCAGGTACAAGAGGTAAGACAGAGAGAGACAGAGAGAGACAGAGAGAGACTGAGAGAGACAGAGAGAGACTGAGAGACTGAGAGAGACAGAGAGAGACTGAGAGAGACTGAGAGAGAGAGACAGAGAGACTGAGAGAGACAGAGAGAGACTGAGAGAGACAGACTGAGAGAGACAGACTGAGAGAGACAGAGAAAGACTGAGAGAGACTGAGAGAGAGAGCCTGAGAGAGACTGAGAGAGAGAGAGACTGAGAGAGAGAAAGAGAGAGACAGAGAGAGAGATGGAGAACGAGAGGGAAAGAGACAGAGAGAAAGTGATAGATGGAGAACACGATGGAAAGAGACAGAGAGAAAGCGAGAGATGGATAACGAGAGGTAAAGAGACAGAGAGAAAGTGAGAGATGGAGAACGAGATGGAAAGAGACAGAGAGAAAGCGAGAGATGGATAACGAGAGGTAAAGAGACAGAGAGAAAGTGAGAGATGGAGAACGAGAGGGAAAGAGACAGAGAGAAAGCGAGAGATGGAGAACGAGAGGGAAAGGGAGCGACACGCTGGGCGTGCATGAAGAGAGAGCACCCAGGATTTACTGCACTTGGCATGGCGCGGCGGCCTCCACAGCTGCCTTATCTGCTGCCAGACATCCAGGGCCTGCTGGGAGATGGAGGGGAGAGGACGGAGGACAGGGTGAAGTCAGGACAACAGCGGCAGGCAGGGCCCCGACCCACCCACCGCTCTATGCTTGGTTATGAAAAGCCAACTGACATTTACTCCTGAGGTGCTGACCTGTTGCACCCTCCACATCCACTGTGGTTATTATTTGACCCTGCTGGTCATCTATGAACGTTTGAACATCTTGAAGAACAATCTGCCGTTAAATGTCCATGTTCTGTTGTTCTTCTCCCCCCACCAAAGCCAGAAGAGGACCAGCCACCCCTCATAGCCTGGTTCTTCTCTAGGTTTCTTCTTAGGTTCCTGCTTTTCTAGGGAGTTTTATCCGAGCCACCGTGCTTCTGCATCTGCTTTGCTTGCTGTTTGGGGTTTTAGGCTGGGTTTCTGCATAGCACTTGGTGACATGCTGATGTAAAAATGTCTTTAAAAATACATTTGATTGATTGATTGAACCTGAAAGCAATATAACTCAATATCCCTCAGCCATAAAACACAGAGATTGGGGAAGGTGGAGATAGAGAGAGAGAAGGGGGAGAGGAGAGATAGAGAGAGATAGAGAGAGACACACCCTACAGAGCCCCAGGACAGCAGCACAATTAGACCCAACCAAATCATGAGAAAACAAAAAGATAATTACTTGACACATTGGAAAGAATTAACAAAAAAACAGAGAAAACTAGAATGCTATTTGTCCCTACACAGAGAGTACACAGCGGCAGAATACCTGACCACTGTGACTGACCCAAAATTAAGGAAAGCTTTGACTATGTACAGACTCAGTGAGCATAGCCTTGCTATTGAGAAAGGCCGCCGTAGGCAGACATGGCTCTCAAGAGAAGACAGGCTATGTGCTCACTGCCCACAAAATGAGGTGGAAACTGAGCTGCACTTCCTAACCTCCTGCCCAATGTATGACCATATTAGAGACATATTTCCCTCAGATTACACAGATCCACAAAGAATCACAGCAGCAAGATTTGTGACCTGTTGCCACGAGAAAAGGGCAACCAGTGAAGAACAAACACCATTGTAAATACAACCCATATTTATGCTTATTTATTTTATCTTGTGTCCTTTACCATTTGTACATTGTTAAAACACTGTATATATAATATGACATTTCTAATGTCTTTATTGTTTTGAAACTTCTGTATGTGTAACGTTTACTGTTAATTTTTATTGTTTATTTCACTTTATATATTCACTTTATATATTATCTACCTCACTTGCTTTGGCAATGTTAACACATGTTTCCCATGACAATAAAGCCCCTTGAATTGAATTGGAATTGAGAGAGGGAAGGGGGAGAAGACAGATAGAGAGAGGGAAGGGGGAGAGGAGAGATAGAGAGAGAGGGAAGGGACAGAGGAGAGATAGAGAGAGGGAGGGGAGAGGAGAGATAGAGAGAGAGGGAAGGGACAGAGGAGAGATAGAGAGAGGGAAGGGACAGAGAGGAGAGATAGAGAGAGAGGGAAGGGGAGAGACAGATAGAGAGAGAGGGAAGGGACAGAGGAGAGATAGAGAGAGGGAAGGGGGAGAGGGAGATAAAGAGAGGGAAGGGAGAGAGGAGAGATAGAGAGAGGGAAGGGGGAGGGGGAGATAAAGAAGATAAAGAGAGGGAAGAGAGAGACAGATAGAGAGATAGAGAGAGGGGAAGGGGAGAGAGAGGAGAGAGAAAGAGAGATAGAGAGAGAGGGAAGGGGGGAGAGATAGAGAAGACAGATAGAGAGAGATAGAGAGAGAGGGAAGGGGGAGAGGAGAGAGAGAGAGAGAGAGGGAAGGGACAGAGGAGAGATAGAGAGAGGGAAGGGACAGAGGAGAGATAGAGAGAGGGAAGGGGGAGAGGAGAGATAGAGAGAGGGAAGGGACAGAGGCGAGATAGAGAGAGAGGGAAGGTGGAGGAGGGTTAATGAAGTTAAAGGTCCGTGTGAAGAGAGGTGAGACTGGTGTGACTCTGACTGAGGGGACCCACTCCATGATTAGATCCGAGACCACAGGACAGGATGTTGGATCTAGACCACAGGACAGGATGTTGGATCTAGACCACAGGACAGGATGTTGGATCTAGACCACAGGACATGATGTTTGATCTAGACCACAGGACAGGATGTTGTATCTAGGCCGCAAGACAGGATGTTGGATCTAGACCACAGGACAGGATGTTGGATCTAGACCACAGGACAGGATGTTGGATCTAGACCACAGGACAGGATGTTGGATCTAGGCCACAAGACAGGATGTTGGATCTAGACCACAGGACAGGATGTTGTATCTAGACAACAGGACAGGATGTTGGATCTAGACCACAGGACAGGATGTTGGATCTAGACCTCAGGACAGGATGTTGGATCTAGGCCGCAAGACAGGATGTTGGATCTATACCACAGGACATGATGTTTGATCTAGACAACAGGACAGGATGTTGGATCTAGACCACAGGACAGGGTGTTGGATCTAGACCACAGGACAGGATGTTGGATCTAGACCACAGGACAGGATGTTGGATCTAGACCACAGGACAGGATGTTGGATCTAGACCACAGGACATGATGTTTGATCTAGACCACAGGACAGGATGTTGTATCTAGACAACAGGACAGGATGTTGGATCTAGACCACAGGACTGGATGTTGGATCTAGACCACAGGACTGGATGTTGGATCTAGGCCGCAAGACAGGATGTTGGATCTAGACCACAGGACAGGATGTTGGATCTAGACCACAGGACAGGATGTTGGATCTAGACCACAGGACAGGATGTTGGATCTAGGCCGCAGGACAGGATGTTGGATCTAGACCACAGGACAGGATGTTGGATCTAGGCCACAAGACAGGATGTTGGATCTAGACCACAGGACATGATGTTTGATCTAGACCACAGGACAGGATGTTGTATCTAGACCACAGGACAGGATGTTGGATCTAGACCACAGGACAGGATGTTGGATCTAGACCACAGGACAGGATGTTGGATCTAGACCACAGGACAGGATGTTGGATCTAGACCACAGGACAGGATGTTGGATCTAGGTCACAGGACAGGATGTTGGATCTACGCCGCAAGACAGGATGTTGGATCTCCGAAGTTTGTGTATGTATGTGTGTGTGTGTGTGTCACAGAGAGACAGTAGGATAATGGTCTGGTTTTACTCTGACTCTCCCTGTGTGGTAGACATGGGTGGGTGGCGCTGATATGAACTCAGGTTAGACGTCTCTATCAGACATGTAGCACACACCAACAAACACAAACACACACACAAACACACACACACACACACACACCAAAAAACACACACACACTTCTCCTTTCACCTCCTGTTCTGAGGCCTTGTTTCCTTGGTCTTTATCTGTCCCAGTGTGCTGGACACCAGGGGCTAACTACAACTACCACAGAGACAGACTGAACCACAGTCTCTATCTACAGCTATCACAGAGACAGACTGAACCACAGGGGCTAACTACAACTACCACAGAGACTGACTGAACCACAGTGAACCACACAGAGACAGACTCTCTCTATCTACAGCTATCACAGAGACAGACTGAACCACAGTCTCTATCTACAACTACCACAGAGACAGACTGAACCACAGTGTCTAACTACAACTACCACAGAGACAGACTGAACCACAGTCTCTATCTACAACTACCACAGAGACAGACTGAACCACAGTCTCTATCTACAACTACCACAGAGACAGACTGAACCACAGTCTCTATCTACAACTACTGAACCACAGTCTCTATCTACAACTACCACAGAGACAGACTGAACCACAGTGTCTATCTACAACTATCACAGAGACAGACTGAACCACAGGGACAGACTGAACCACAACTACCACAGAGACAGACTGAACCACAGGGGCTAACTACAACTACCACAGAGACTGACTGAACCACAGGGGGCTATTTGATTTGATCTCTTTACGGCCTCACACAGCTGTCTGTCTGTCTGTCTGGAGTGCTTTCAGTCTTTCTGTCAGATTTCTGGAAATTATATTTTTTGGTGTGTGTACCTTTTGTCAAAACTTTGGCCAGTTGATTCATTCAACAAATGGGGCAAAATCAGCACGAATGAAAACAAGGTAAAAGGTTAAATAAATAAAATAAAACCACATTTCTCTATCAGTAAAATGTACATTGTGAAATGAACTGAGTGACAAAATGTCTCTATCTGATGAGCTTAACAAAGAAAAAACATCTGTTGACCTGAGATGTGCAAGAGATCATCTCCCAGTTATGAAAGACAATGATCGTTCAACATTCATCAAGTGTTTGATTGACTGGCTGACACTCCAGGGGTCCTGTCGTGACTCACTGACTGGCTGACACTCCAGGGGTCCTGTCGTGACTCACTGACTGGCTGACACTCCAGGGGTCCTGTCGTGACTCACTGACTGGCTGACACTCCAGGGGTTCTGTCGTGACTCACCGACTGGCTGACACTCCAGGGGTCCTGTCGTGACTCACTGACTGGCTGACACTCCAGGGGTCCTGTCGTGACTCACTGACTGGCTGACACTCCAGGGGTCCTGTCGTGACTCACTGACTCACTGACTGGCTGACACTCCAGGGGTCCTGTCGTGACTCACTGACTGGCTGACACTCCAGGGGTCCTGTCGTGACTCACTGACTGGCTGACACTCCAGGGGTCCTGTCGTGACTCACTGACTGGCTGACACTCCAGGGGTCCTGTCGTGACTCACTGACTGGCTGACACTCCAGGGGTCCTGTCGTGACTCACTGACTGGGGTCTGACACTGACTGGCTGACAGGGGTCCTGTCGTGACTCACTGACTGGCTGACACTCCAGGGGTCCTGTCGTGACTCACTGACTGGCTGACACTCCAGGGGTCCTGTCGTGACTCACTGACTGGCTGACACTCCAGGGGTCCTGTCGTGACTCACTGACTGGCTGACACTCCAGGGGTCCTGTCGTGACTCACCGACTGGCTGACACTCCAGGGGTCCTGTCGTGACTCACCGACTGGCTGACACTCCAGGGGTCCTGTCGTGACTCACCGACTGGCTGACACTCCAGGGGTCCTGTCGTGACTCACCGACTGGCTGACACTCCAGGGGTCCTGTCGTGACTCACCGACTGGCTGACACTCCAGGGGTCCTGTCGTGACTCACCGACTGGCTGACACTCCAGGGGTTCTGTCGTGACTCACTGACTGGCTGAGACTCCAGGGGTCCTGCCGTGACTCACCGACTGGCTGACACTCCAGGGGTCCTGTCGTGACTCAATGACATTCTAGGGGTCCTGTCGTGACTCACCGACTGGCTGCCACTCCAGGGGTCCTGTCGTGACTCACTGACTGGCTGACACTCCAGGGGTCCTGTCGTGACTCACCGACTGGCTGACACTCCAGGGGTCCTGTCGTGACTCACTGACTGGCTGACACTCCAGGGGTCCTGTCGTGACTCACCGACTGGCTGACACTCCAGGGGTCCTGTCGTGACTCACTGACTGGCTGACACTCCAGGGGTCCTGTCGTGACTCACCGACTGGCTGACACTCCAGGGGTCCTGTCGTGACTCACCGACTGGTTGACACTCCAGGGGTCCTGTCGGGGTCCTGACTCACTGACTGGCTGACACTCCAGGGGTCCTGTCGTGACTCACTGACTGGCTGACACTCCAGGGGTCCTGTCGTGACTCACTGACTGGCTGACACTCCAGGGGTCCTGTCGTGACTCACTGACTGGCTGACACTCCAGGGGTCCTGTCGTGACTCACTGACTGGCTGACACTCCAGGGGTCCTGTCGGCTGACTCACTCACTGACTGGCTGACACTCCAGGGGTCCTGTCGTGACTCACTGACTGGCTGACACTCCAGGGGTCCTGTCGTGACTCACTGACTGGCTGACACTCCAGGGGTCCTGTCGTGACTCACTGACTGGCTGACACTCCAGGGGTCCTGTCGTGACTCACTGACTGGCTGACACTCCAGGGGTCTGTCGTGACTCACTGACTGGCTGACACTCCAGGGGTCCTGTCCTGTGACTCACTGACTGGCTGACACTCCAGGGGTCCTGTCGTGACTCACTGACTGGCTGACACTCCAGGGGTCCTGTCGTGACTCACTGACTGGCTGACACTCCAGGGGTCCTGTCGTGACTCACTGACTGGCTGACACTCCAGGGGTCCTGTCGTGACTCACTGACTGGCTGACACTCCAGGGGTCCTGTCGTGACTCACTGACTGGCTGACACTCCAGGGGTCCTGTCGTGACTCACTGACTGGCCTGACACTCAGGGGTCCTGTCGTGACTCACTGACTGGCTGACACTCCAGGGGTCCTGTCGTGACTCACTGACTGGCTGACACTCCAGGGGTCCTGTCGTGACTCACTGACTGGCTGACACTCCAGGGGTCCTGTCGTGACTCACTGACTGGCTGACACTCCAGGGGTCCTGTCGTGACTGACTGACTGGCTGACACTCCAGGGGTCCTGTCGTGACTCACTGACTGGCTGACACTCCAGGGGTCCTGTCGTGACTCACTGACACTCCAGGGGTCCTGTCGTGACTCACTGACTGGCTGACACTCCAGGTGTCCTGTCGTGACTCACTGACTGGCTGACACTCCAGGGGTCCTGTCGTGACTCACTGACTCACTGACACTCCAGGTGTCCTGTCGTGACTCACTGACTCACTGACACTCCAGGGGTCCTGTCGTGACTCACTGACTGGCTGACACTCCAGGGGTCCTGTCGTGACTCACTGACTGGCTGACACTCCAGGGGTCCTGTCGTGACTCACTGACTGGCTGACACTCCAGGGGTCCTGTCGTGACTCACTGACACTCCAGGGGTCCTGTCGTGACTCACTGACACTCCAGGTGTCCTGTCATGACTCACTGACTCACTGACACTCCAGGGGTCCTGTCGTGACTCACTGACTCACTGACACTCCAGGTGTCCGGTCGTGACTCACTGACTCACCGACACTCCAGGGGTCCTGTCGTGACTCACTGACTCACTGACACTCCAGGGGTCCTGTCGTGACTCACTGACTGGCTGACACTCCAGGGGTGCTGTCGTGACTCACTGACTGGCTGACACTCCAGGGGTCCTGTCGTGACTCACTGACTGGCTGACACTCCAGGGGTCCTGTCGTGACTCACTGACTGGCTGACACTCCAGGGGTCCTGTCGTGACTCACTGACTGACTGACACTCCAGGGGTCCTGTCGTGACTCACCGACACTCCAGGGGTCCTGTCGTGACTCACTGACTGGCTGACACTCCAGGTGTCCTGTCGTGACTCATTGACTGGCTGACACTCCAGGGGTCCTGTCGTGACTCACTGACTCACTGACTCTCCAGGTGTCCTGTCGTGACTCACTGACTCACTGACACTCCAGGGGTCCTGTCGTGACTGACTGACTGGCTGACACTCCAGGGGTCCTGTCGTGACTCACTGACTGGCTGACACTCCAGGGGTCCTGTCGTGACTGACTGACTGGCTGACACTCCAGGGGTCCTGTCGTGACTCACTGACTGGCTGACACTCCAGGGGTCCTGTCGTGACTCACTGACTGGCTGACACTCCAGGGGTCCTGTCGTGACTCACTGACTGGCTGACACTCCAGGGGTCCTGTCGTGACTCACTGACTGGCTGACACTCCAGGGGTCCTGTCGTGACTCACTGACTGGCTGACACTCCAGGGGTCCTGTCGTGACTCACTGACTGGCTGACACTCCAGGGGTCCTGTCGTGACTCACTGACTGGCTGACACTCCAGGGGTCCTGTCGTGACTCACTGACTGGCTGACACTCCAGGGGTCCTGTCGTGACTCACTGACTGGCTGACACTCCAGGGGTCCTGTCGTGACTCTCTGACTGGCTGACACTCCAGGGGTTCTGTCGTGACTCCCTGACTGGTCGACACTCCAGTGGTCCTGTCGTGACTCACCGACTGGCCGACACTCCAGGGGTCCTGTCGTGACTCAATGACATTCTAGGGGTCCTGTCGTGACTCACCGACTGGCTGACACTCCAGGGGTCCTTTCGTGACTCACCGACTGGCTGACACTCCAGGGGTCCTGTCGTGACTCATCGACACTCCAGGGGTCCTGTCGTGACTCACTGACTGGCTGCCACTCCAGGGGTCCTGTCGTGTTGTACTGTGACTCTGTGGGAGCAGCAGGATGTCTGAACACAACGCATCACCCTGCTGACTACTCCAGGGGTCCTGTCGTGTTGTACTGTGACTCTGTGGGAGCAGCAGGATGTCTGAACACAGAGTCTCACCCTGCTGACTACTCCAGGGGTCCTGTCGTGTTGTACTGTGACTCTGTGGGAGCAGCAGGATGTCTGAACACAGAGTCTCACCCTGCTGACTACTCCAGGGGTCCTGTCGTATTGTACTGTGACTCTGTGGGAGCAGCAGGATGTCTGAACACAGAGTCTCACCCTGCTGACTACTCCAGGGGTCCTGTCCTGTACTGTGACTCTGTGGGAGCAGCAGGATGTCTGAACACAGAGTCTCACCCTGCTGACTACTCCAGGGGTCCTGTCGTGTTGTACTGTGACTCTGTGGGAGCAGCAGGATGTCTGAACACAGAGTCTCACCCTGCTGACTACTCCAGGGGTCCTGTCGTGTTGTACTGTGACTCTGTGGGAGCAGTAGGA
>NW_024608744.1:35000-37500 GCF_018296145.1 Oncorhynchus tshawytscha | reverse complement strand
CAGTCAGCCAGTCAGTCAGCCAGTCAGTCAGCCAGTCAGCCAGTCAGCCAGTCAGCCAGTCAGTCAGCCAGTCAGCCAGTCAGTCAGCCAGTCAGTCAGCCAGTCAGCCAGTCAGCCAGTCAGTCAGCCAGTCAGTCAGCCAGTCAGTCAGTCAGCCAGTCAGTCAGCCAGTCAGCCAGTCAGCCAGTCAGCCAGTCAGTCAGCCAGTCAGTCAGCCAGTCAGCCAGTCAGCCAGTCAGCCAGTCAGTCAGCCAGTCAGTCAGCCAGTCAGCCAGTCAGCCAGTCAGCCAGCCAGTCAGTCAGCCAGTCAGTCAGCCAGTCAGCCAGTCAGCCAGTCAGTCAGCCAGTCAGCCAGTCAGTCAGTCAGCCAGTCAGCCAGTCAGTAAGCCAGTCAGCCAGTCAGTCAGCCAGCCAGTCAGCCAGTCAGCCAGTCAGCCAGTCAGCCAGCCAGTCAGTCAGCCAGTCAGTCAGCCAGCCAGTCAGCCAGTCAGCCAGTCAGCCAGTCAGCCAGTCAGCCAGTCAGTCAGTCAGCCAGTCAGTCAGTCAGTCAGTCAGTCAGCCAGTCAGTCAGTCAGCCAGTCAGTCGGTAAACAGATGTGTGAACATGGAGCAGCTCCAGCCCGGCCATGCCATCTCAGAGCGCCATATTGGAAACCTCAACGGGTTGGCACTTGGCAGGATGAGGCAATGGCAGACTTGTGTAACACTGCTGAATCAACAATTTTCGCTAAGGGTCTGTTTTACAACGTCTAAGAACAGAGGTAGGATTCTGTGGGTGGGGAAGTTGGGACGACGACACCCCCTCCACAAGGCTCACGCACAACAGACAAAATACCCATTTCCATTCCATCACTGAATTACTAAGGGGAAAAGTCAATATGGGGGGGGTGAGTTGCTTCAGAAATCATCGATCACTCACCGCCAGCCCCCTCTGTAGAGGTCAGTGTACCCAGAATGCATAGTCCTATGCCACCGCCCTAACGTGCCAGAAATCCACAAAGCCAGGGGTCTTGTGGGTCATGTCTCTCCTCTGCACCCTGTTAGAAAATCCAGCGAGCACATAACGTTCTGAGAACCATATATTCCGTAGAGCGTGGTTGTCCTGTAGTTATCGTTGCATACAGCCGTCCCACAACGTTCTGAGAACCATATATTCCGTAGAGCGTGGTTGTCCTGTAGTTATCGTTGCATACAGCCGTCCCACAACGTTCTGAGAACCATATATTCCGTAGAGCGTGGTTGTCCTGTAGTTATCGCTGCATACAGCCGTCCCACAACGTTCTGAGAACCATATATTCCGTAGAGCGTGGTTGTCCTGTAGTTATTGCTGCATACAGCCGTCCCACAACGTTCTGAGAACCATATATTCCGTAGAGCGTGGTTGTCCTGTAGTTATTGCTGCATACAGCCGTCCCACAACGTTCTGAGAACCATATATTCCGTAGAGCGTGGTTGTCCTGTAGTTATTGCTGCATACAGCCGTCCCACAACGTTCTGAGAACCATATATTCCGTAGAGCGTGGTTGTCCTGTAGTTATCGTTGCATACAGCCGTCCCACAACGTTCTGAGAACCATATATTCCGTAGAGCGTGGTTGTCCTGTAGTTATTGTGCATACAGCCGTCCCACAACGTTCTGAGAACCATATATTCCGTAGAGCGTGGTTGTCCTGTAGTTATCGCTGCATACAGCCGTCCCACAACGTTCTGAGAACCATATATTCCGTAGAGCGTGGTTGTCCTGTAGTTATCGTTGCATACAGCCGTCCCACAACGTTCTGAGAACCATATATTCCGTAGAGCGTGGTTGTCCTGTAGTTATCGTTGCATACAGCCGTCCCACAACGTTCTGAGAACCATATATTCCGTAGAGCGTGGTTGTCCTGTAGTTATCGTTGCATACAGCCGTCCCACAACGTTCTGAGAACCATATATTCCGTAGAGCGTGGTTGTCCTGTAGTTATCGCTGCATACAGCCGTCCCACAACGTTCTGAGAACCATATATTCCGTAGAGCGTGGTTGTCCTGTAGTTATCGTTGCATACAGCCGTCCCACAACGTTCTGAGAACCATATATTCCGTAGAGCGTGGTTGTCCTGTAGTTATCGTTGCATACAGCCGTCCCACAACGTTCTGAGAACCATATATTCCGTAGAGCGTGGTTGTCCTGTAGTTATCGCTGCATACAGCCGTCCCACAACGTTCTGAGAACCATATATTCCGTAGAGCGTGGTTGTCCTGTAGTTATTGCTGCATACAGCCGTCCCACAACGTTCTGAGAACCATATATTCCGTAGAGCGTGGTTGTCCTGTAGTTATCGCTGCATACAGCCGTCCCACAACGTTCTGAGAACCATATATTCCGTAGAGCGTGGTTGTCCTGTAGTTATTGCTGCATACAGCCGTCCCACAACGTTCTGAGAACGGTGCAGGATTAGTTGCTTGGCTTTGAAACATTCTCAGCACCTTTGAATTAATAAGGAACTAAATAATAATGTTAT
>NW_024608744.1:2500-30000 GCF_018296145.1 Oncorhynchus tshawytscha | reverse complement strand
CAGGTATGCTAGAGCAGGTATGCAGGTATGCTACAGCAGGTATGCTACAGAGGGTATGCTACAGGTTTGCTACACCGGGAATGCTACAGCAGTGATACTGAGTCAGAATCTGGAGCCAGACCAGACACTGCATTAAGTCATCAGTGGTAACTAAGTGATAAGACCTGTGATAGGCCTGTTGATTTACGAGGCTATGGGTCCCATGTAGGGGACAGGTCAACATTACACAGCTTCATAGTCTAATGCAGGACAAGGGTCAGTATTAAGGCTCTCTATAGTCTGGTCGGAGGGAGGTATGGGGCCCAGGCCAGGGGGGAGAGGAGGGAGAGGTGGTCTCAGTGTCACTAGGCAAAAGGTCCCGAAGTTGGGGGGGAGATGAGGGAGACAGGGAGGAGTCCAGGATGATGCAGGGGTGAGACGGTTGGAGACGAAGGAGACAGGGGTGAGGCGGGGGTGAGATGAGGTAGACAGGGGTGAGGGAGACAGGGGAGAGATGAGGTAGACAGGGGTGAGGTGGGGGTGAGATGAGGTAGACAGGGGTGAGGTGGGGTGAGACGGGGGGTGGGATGAGGGAGACAGGGGTGAGGTGGGGGTGAGGCGGGGGTGAGATGAGGGAGACAGGGGTGAGGTGGGGGTGAGATGAGGTGAGATGGGGTGAGATGAGGTAGACAGGGGTGAGTTGGGGGTGAGATGAGGTAGACAGGGGTGAGGTGGGGGTGAGATGAGGTAGACAGGGGTGAGGTGGGGGGGTGGGGGACAGGGGTGAGATGAGGTAGACAGGGGTGAGGTGGGGGTGAGGTGGGGGTGAGATGAGGTAGACAGGGGTGAGACGGTTGGAGACAAGGGAGACGGGTGAGGCGGGGGTGAGATGAGGTAGACAGGGAGGAGTCGGGGGACAAGGTGAGATGAGGTAGACAGGGGTGAGGTGGGGGGTGAGATGAGGTAGACAGGGGTGAGTTGGGGGTGAGAGAGGGGTGAGGTAGACAGGGGTGAGGTGGGGGGGGGGAGAGATGAGGTAGACAGGGGTGGGGTGGGGGTGAGATGAGGGAGACAGGGGTGGGGTGAGAAGGGGGTGAGCCAGGGGAAACAATATAGACAGGGGTGAGACGGGGAGACGTGTGTGTGAACAGAGCCCCAGGACCAGCTTGCTTTAGGGGACTCTTCTCCAGGTTCATCTCTCTGTAGGGTGTGTTGGTGTTTGTGAACAGAGCCCCAGGACGAGCTTGCTTTAGGGGACTCTTCTCCAGGTTCATCTCTCTGTAGGTGATGGCTTTGTTGTGGAAGGTTTGGTTTGGAAGGTTTCACTTGCTTTGGCAATGTTAACACATGTTTCCCATGCCAATAAAGCCCTTGAATTGAATTGAATTGAGAGAGACACAAACAGATGCTGGCTCTAAGACCTTTGTGTCTCTCTCTCTCTCTGTGTATACAGCTCGTGGAGCGTGGTCTTAGAGCCAGCATCTGTTTGTAAATAGACCGCTGTGAAAAATATAGATGAAAACCTCTTTTGGTAAATAGTTACGGTCTTATCTTAGCTTATCATGAGCTGCTGCTCCAGTTTCAAATGGTCTGCCTGCGGCTATGGAACCCTGACCTGTTCACTGGACGTGCTACCTGTCCCAGACCTGCTGTTTTCAACTCTCTAGAGACAGCAGGAGTGGTAGAGATACTCTGAATGATCAGCTATGAAAAGCCAACTGACATTTACTCCTGAGGTGCTGACTTGCTGCACCCTTGACAACCACTGTGATTATTATTATTTGACCATGCTGGTCATTTATGAACATTTGAACATCTTGGCCATGTTCTGTTATAATCTCCACCCGGCACAGCCAGAAGAGGACTGGCCACCCCTCATAGCCTGGTTCCTCTCTAGGTTTCTTCCTAGGTTTTGGCCTTTCTAGGGAGTTTTTCCTAGCCACCGTGCTTCTACACCTGCATTGCTTGCTGTTTGGGGTTTTAGGCTGGGTTTCTGTACAGCACTTTGAGATATCAGCTGATGTAAGAAGGGCTATATAAATAAATGTGATTTGATTGGATGAGGTACCTCAGGTGAACAGAACCTCCAGACTTCCTTTAACATTAGAGATCATCCTTCAGCTGTTGTTTTGAGGGTTGAACTGCGTTTGGGGCGAGTCTGTCTGGTCCAACGTCTCCATATCTATCTCTATTGGTTCAGGGAGGTGTTTCCCCCCCAAGGGCCTTACCACTGCTACAAAGCATGCTGGGCCGTCTGGGGTCGCGGCACCATTGACCATGAGGAGCTGATACCAGAGTCAGGACAAGGTGTGTGTGTGTGTGTGTGTGTGTGTGTGTGTGTGTGTGTGTGTGTGTGTGTGTGTGTGTGTGTGTGTGTGTGTGTGTGTGTGTGTGTGTGTGTGTGTGTGTGTGTGTGTGTGTGTGTGTGTGTGTGTGTGTGTGTGTGTGTGTGTGTGTGTGTGTGTGCGTGTGTGTGTGTGTGTGCGTGTGTGTGTGTATGTTCATGGACTGGAGAGGTGATACGTTTCAACCTGACCCAGCCCTGGACCAACAACAACAACAACAACGTGACCCGTAAAAGAAAACAGGTGATAGATAGACTCATGATGGAGAACAATCTGTAAAAACAAGTGAAATCAGTGAATCTAAACTGAGAAGGGATTGACTGAAGAGCAGGAGAAACATCAGACAAGTCTATGGTGTCTAGTAGACTAGTAGCTTTATCCATCACTGACAGTCATGCTTTGATTTGGGACATAATGTGTAACACCGTTGATGTGGGACATAATGTGTAACACCGTTGATGTGGGACATAATGTCTAACACAGTTGACACACCAGGCCTTTCAGCCTCCCTGGCCTCTCAGTCATGGGGTTTGACAAATGAAACAACATTCCACAACCACGGATTGTATTTATCTAGCAAGAAGGGAGAGGTGGAAAAGATGACTGCCAAAAAAATCTGAAGATGTCCATCTGATGATCTCTCTCTGACAGGAATAGCAGAGGTCCAACTGGGCGAGACGAGGAGACGTCCCGAATGGTACACTGTTCCCTTGATAGGGCACTATAGGTCAGAAGAAGTGAATTCATTTGGGACTTAACCCATTTGGCACAATTTGGGACCCAGTTCATTTGGGACCCAGCTCATTTGGGACCCAGTTCAGCAGGGGTGGCAGATGGGGGTAAGAATCTGGGGGTGGCAGATGGGGGTAAGAATCTGGGGATGGCAGATGGGGTAAGAATCTGGGGATGGCAGATGGGTGTAAGAATCTGGGGGTGGCAGATGGGGGTAAGAATCTGGGGATGGCAGATGGGGGTAAGAATCTGGGGATGGCAGATGGGAGTAAGAATCTGGGGGTGGCAGATGGGGTAAGAATCTGGGGATGGCAGATGGGGGTAAGAATCTGGGGATGGCAGATGGGAGTAAGAATCTGGGGATGGCAGATGGGGTAAGAATCTGGGGATGGCAGATGGGAGTAAGAATCTGGGGATGGCAGATGGGAGTAAGAATCTGGGGATGGCAGATGGGGGTAAGAATCTGGGGATGGCAGATGGGGGTAAGAATCTGGGGATGGCAGATGGGGGTAAGAATCTGGGGATGGCAGATGGGAGTAAGAATCTGGGGATGGCAGATGGGGTTAAGAATCTGGGGATGGCAGACGGGGGTAAGAATCTGCCTCTGATTCCGGTGATAGAAAGTTTTTGATTAAAAAAAAATATATGTTTCACCTGACAGCTTCTGTGATGACTGTGCTGATAGGGAACCAGTCTGGACTGTATTTAAACAACACAGGAGGACTCTATATGTTTAGGGGATGTTGTTGCTGATGCTGAGGCTCATTACTGTAACTTGGTCAACACCACACACCATCTTGTGGTTGGTGATGCTGAGGCTCATTACTGTAACTTGGTCAACACCACACACCATCTTGTTGTTGTTGATGCTGAGGCTCATTACTGTAACTTGGTCACCACCACACACCATCTTGTTGTTGTTGATGCTGAGGCTCATTACTGTAACTTGGTCACCACCACACACCATCTTGTTGTTGTTGATGCTGAGGCTCATTACTGTAACTTGGTCACCACCACACACCATCTTGTTGTTGCTGATGCTGAGGCTCATTACTGTAACTTGGTCACCACCACACACCATCTTGTTGTTGCTGATGCTGAGGCTCATTACTGTAACTTGGTCAACACCACACACCATCTTGTTGTTGCTGATGCTGAGGCTCATTACTGTAACTTGGTCAACACCACACACCATCTTGTTGTTGCTGATGCTGAGGCTCATTACTGTAACTTGGTCAACACCACACACCATCTTGTTGTTGCTGATGCTGAGGCTCATTACTGTAACTTGGTCAACACCACACACCATCTTGTTGTTGCTGATGCTGAGGCTCATTACTGTAACTTGGTCAACACCACACACCATCTTGTTGTTGCTGATGCTGAGGCTCATTACTGTAACTTGGTCACCACCACACACCATCTTGTTGTTGTTGATGCTGAGGCTCATTACTGTAACTTGGTCAACACCACACACCATCTTGTTGTTGCTGATGCTGAGGCTCATTACTGTAACTTGGTCACCACCACACACCATCTTGTTGTTGTTGCCGTACAGATCCTCAGACAACATGTGTCCTTATCAGCGCCATTTGGGGAGGACCAGAAGGGTTATTCCAGTAACCCAACCTGGGCCTGGGCTGGTCCAGAGGGTTATTCCAGTAACCCAACCTGGGCTGGTCCAGAGGGGTATTCCAGTAACCCAACCTGGGCCTGGGCTGGTCCAGAGGGTTATTCCAGTAACCCAACCTGGGACTGGGCTGATCCAGAGGGTTGTTCCAGGAACCCAACCTGGGCCTGGGCTGGTCCAGAGGGTTGTTCCAGTAACCCAACCTGGGCCTGGGCTGGTCCAGAGGGGTATTCCAGGAACCCAACCTGGGCTGATCCAGAGGGTTATTCCAGTAACCCAACCTGGGCCTGGGCTGGTCCAGAGGGGTATTCCAGTAACCCAACCTGGGCTGGTCCAGAGGGTTATTCCAGTAACCCAACCTGGGCCTGGGCTGGTCCAGAGGGTTGTTCCAGGAACCCAACCTGGGCCTGGGCTGCTCCAGAGGGTTGTTCCAGTAACCCAACCTGGGCTGGTCCAGAGGGATATTCCAGGAACCCAACCTGGGCTGATCCAGAGGGTTATTCCAGTAACCCAACCTGGGCCTGGGCTGGTCCAGAGGGATATTCCAGTAACCCAACCTGGGCTGATCCAGAGGGTTGTTCCAGGAACCAAACCTGGGCCTGGGCTGATCCAGGGGGTTATTCCAGTAACCCAACCTGGGCCTGGGCTGATCCAGAGGGTTGTTCCAGGAACCCAACCTGGGCCTGGGCTGGTCCAGAGGGATATTCCAGTAACCCAACCTGGGCTGGTCCAGAGGGGTATTCCAGGAACCCAACCTGGGCCTGGGCTGGTCCAGAGGGTTGTTTCAGTAACCCAACCTGGGCTGGTCCAGAGGGATATTCCAGGAACCCAACCTGGGCTGATCCAGAGGCTTATTCCAGTAACCCAACCTGGGCTGATCCAGAGGGGTATTCCAGTAACCCAACCTGGGCCTGGGCTGATCCAGAGGGTTATTCCAGTAACCCAACCTGGGCCTGGGCTGATCCAGTGGGTTATTCCAGTAACCCAACCTGGGCTGGTCCAGTGGGTTATTCCAGTAACCCAACCTGGGCCTGGGCTGATCCAGAGGGGTATTCCAGTAACCCAACCTGGGCTGGTCCAGTGGGTTATTCCAGTAACCCAACCTGGGCTGGTCAAGAGGGATATTCCAGTAACCCAATCTGGGCCTGGGCTGATCCAGAGGGTTATTCCAGTAACCCAACCTGGGCCTGGGCTGGTCCAGAGGGTTATTCCAGTAACCCAACCTGGGCTGGTCCAGTGGGTTATTCCAGTAACCCAACTTGGGCCTGGGCTGATCCAGAGGGTTATTCCAGTAACTCAACATGGTCCTGGGCTGGTACAGAGGGGTATTCCAGTAACCCAACCTGGGCTGGTCCAGTGGGTTATTCCAGTAACCCAACCTGGGCTGGTCCAGTGGGTTATTCCAAATCAAATCAAAATCAAATTTATTTATATAGCCCTTCGTACATCAGCTGATATCTCAAAGTGCTGTACAGAAACCCAGCCTAAAACCCCAAACAGCAAGCAATGCAGGTGTAGAAGCACGGTGGCTAGGAAAAACTCCCTAGAAAGGCCAAAACCTAGGAAGAAACCTAGAGAGGAACCAGGCTATGTGGGGTGGCCAGTCCTCTTCTGGCTGTGCCGGGTGGAGATTATAACAGAACATGGCCAAGATGTTCAAATGTTCATAAATGACCAGCATGGTCGAATAATAATAAGGCAGAACAGTTGAAACTGGAGCAGCAGCACAGTCAGGTGGAAGTTGAAACTGGAGCAGCAGCATGGCCAGGTGGACTGGGGACAGCAAGGAGTCATCATGTCAGGTAGTCCTGGGGCATGGTCCTAGGGCTCAGGTCAGTTGAAACTGGAACAGCAGCATGGCCAGGTGGACTGGGGACAGCAAGGAGTCATCATGTCAGGTAGTCCTGGAGCTCAGGTCCTAGGGCTCGGGTCCTCCGAGAGAGAGAAAGAAAGAGAGAAGGAGAGAATTAGAGAACGCACACTTAGATTCACACAGGACACCGAATAGGACAGGAGAAGTACTCCAGATATAACAAACTGACCCCAGCCCCCGACACATAAACTACTGCAGCATAAATACTGGAGGCTGAGACAGGAGGGGTCAGGAGACACTGTGGCCCCATCCGAGGTCACCCCCTGGACAGGGCCAAACAGGAAGGATATAACCCCACCCACTTTGCCAAAGCACAGCCCCCACACCACTAGAGGGATATCTTCAACCACCAACTTACCATCCTGAGACAAGGCTGAGTATAGCCCACAAAGATCTCCGCCACGGCACAACCCAAGGGGGGGGGGGCGCCAACCCAGACAGGATGACCACAACAGTGAATCAACCCACTCAGGTGATGCACCCCCTCCAGGGACGGCATGAGAGAGCCCCAGTAAGCCAGTGACCCAGCCCCTGTAATAGGGTTAGAGGCAGAGAATCCCAGTGGAAAGAGGGGAACCGGCCAGGCAGAGACAGCAAGGGCGGTTATTCCAGTAACCCAACCTGGGCAGGTCCAGTGGGTTATTCCAGTAAACCAACCTGGGCTGGTCCAGTGGGTTATTCCAGTAACCCAACCTGGGCTGATCCAGAGGTTTATTCCAGTAATTCAACTTGGGCCGGTCCAGACGGTTATTCCAGTAACCCAACCTGGAATGGTCCAGAGGGTTATTCCAGTGACCCAACCTGGGCCTGGGCTGGTCCAGAGGGTTGTTCCAGTAACCCAACCTGGGCTGGTCCAGAGGGTTATTCCAGTAACCCAACCTGGGCCTGGTCTGGTCCAGTGGGTTATTCCAGTAACCCAACCTGGGCTGGTCCAGTGGGTTATTCCAGTAACCCAACCTGGGCCTGGGCTGATCCAGAGGGATATTCCAGTAACCCAACCTGGGCTGGTCCAGTGGGATATTCCAGTAAACCAACCTGGGATGGTCCAGTGGGATATTCAGGTAAACCAACCTGGGCTGGTCCAGTGGGTTATTCCAGTAACCCAACCTGGGCTGGTCCAGAGGGTTATTCCAGTAACCCAACCTGGGCCTGGGCTGATCCAGAGGGTTATTCCAGTAACCCAACCTGGGCTGGTCCAGTGGGATATTCCAGTAAACCAACCTGGGCTGGTCCAGTGGGTTATTCCAGTATCCCAACCTGGGCCTGGGCTGGTCCAGAGGGTTATTCCAGTTTCCCAACCTGGGCCTGGGCTGATCCAGAGGGTTATTCCAGTAAACCAACCTGGGCTGGTCCAGTGGGTTATTCCAGTAACCCACCCTGGGCCTGGGCTGGTCTAGAGGGTTATTCCAGGAACCCAACCTGGGCCTCGGCTGGTCCAGTGGGTTATTCCAGTAACCCAACCTGGGGTGATCCAGTGGGTTATTCCAGTAATCCAACCTGGGCCTGGGCTGATCCAGTGGGTTATTCCAGTAACCCAACCTTGGCTGGTCCAGTGGGTTATTCCAGTAACCCAACCTGGGATGGTCCAGAGGGTTATTCCAGTGACCCAACCTGGGCCGGTCCAGAGGGTTATTCCAGTAACCCAACCTGGGCTGGTCCAGTAACCAGTAACCCAACCTGGGCCTGGGCTGGTCCAGAGGGTTGTTCCAGGAACCCAACCTGGGCCTGGGCTGGTCCAGAGGGTTATTCCAGTAACCCAACCTGGGCCTGGGCTGGTCCAGCGGGTTATTCCAGTAAACCAACCTGGGCTGGTCCAGAAGGTTATTCCAGTAACCCAACCTGGGCCTGGGCTGGTCCAGTGGGTTATTCCAGTAACCCAACCTGGGATGGTCCAGAGGGGTATTCAAGTAACCCAACCTGGGCTGGTCCAGTGGGTTATTCCAGTAACCCAACCTGGGCTGGTCCAGTGGGTTATTCCAGTAACCCAACCTGGGCTGGTCCAGTGGGTTATTCCAGTAACCCAACCTGGTCTGATCCAGTGGGTTATTCCAGTAACCCAACCTGGGCTGGTCCAGTGGGTTATTCCAGTAACCCAACCTGGGCTGGTCCAGTGGGGTATTCCAGTAACCCAACCTGGGCCTGGGCTGATCCAGAGGGTTATTCCAGTAAACAAACCTGGGCCTGGGCTGGTCCAGTGGGTAATTCCAGTAACCCAACCTGGGCCTGGGCTGGTCCAGTGGGTTATTCCAGTAACCCAACCTGGGCCGGTCCAGAGGGATTCTCCAGTAACCCAACCTGGGCTGATCCAGAGGGGTATTCCAGTATCCCAACCTGGGCTGATCCAGAGGGGTATTCCAGTATCCCAACCTGGGCTGGTCCAGAGGGGTATTCCAGTATCCCAACCTGGGCCTGGGCTGGTCCAGAGGGGTATTCCAGTATCCCAACCTGGGCTGGTCCAGTGGGATATTCCAGTAAACCAACCTGGGCTGGTCCAGTGGGTTATTCCAGTATCCCAACCTGGGCCTGGGCTGGTCCAGAGGGTTATTCCAGTTTCCCAACCTGGGCCTGGGCTGATCCAGAGGGTTATTCCAGTAAACCAACCTGGGCTGGTCCAGTGGGTTATTCCAGTAACCCACCCTGGGACTGGGCTGGTCTAGAGGGTTATTCCAGGAACCCAACCTGGGCCTCGGCTGGTCCAGTGGGTTATTCCAGTAACCCAACCTGGGGTGATCCAGTGGGTTATTCCAGTAATCCAACCTGGGCCTGGGCTGATCCAGTGGGTTATTCCAGTAACCCAACCTTGGCTGGTCCAGTGGGTTATTCCAGTAACCCAACCTGGGCTGGTCCAGTGGGTTATTCCAGTAACTCAACCTGGGCCGGTCCAGAGGGTTATTCCAGTAACCCAACCTGGAATGGTCCAGAGGGTTATTCCAGTGACCCAACCTGGGCCTGGGCTGGTCCAGAGGGTTGTTCCAGTAACCCAACCTGGGCCTGGGCTGGTCCAGAGGGGTATTTCAGCATCCCAACCTGGGCCTGGGCTGGTCCAGAGGGTTATTCCAGTAAACCAACCTGGGCCTGGGCTGGTCCAGAGGGTTATTCCAGTAAACCAACCTGGGCCTAGGCTGGTCCAGAGGGTTATTCCAGTAACCCAACCTGGGCCTGGGCTGGCCCAGGTAAACCAACCTGGGCTGGTCCAGAAGGTTATTCCAGTAACCCAACCTGGGCCTGGGCTGGTCCAGTGGGTTATTCCAGTAACCCAACCTGGGATGGTCCAGAGGGGTATTCAAGTAACCCAACCTGGGCTGGTCCAGTGGGTTATTCCAGTAACCCAACCTGGGCTGGTCTAGAGGGGTATTCCAGTATCCCAACCTGGGCTGATCCAGAGGGGTATTCCAGTATCCCAACCTGGGCTGATCCAGAGGGGTATTCTATCCTCATAGTACATGTCCCGCCCACAGAGTCCATGTTTCCTCTATCCTCGTAGCACATGTCCCGCCCACAGAGTCCAGAGTCCATGTTTTCCTCTATCCTCGTAGTACATGTCCCGCCCATAGAGTCCATGTTTTCCTCTATCCTCGTAGTACATGTCCCGCCCACAGAGTCCATGTTTCCTATATCCTCGTAGTACATGTCCCGCCCACAGAGTCCATGTTTCCTATATCCTCGTAGTACATGTCCCGCCCACAGAGTCCAGAGTCCATGTTTCCTATATCCTCGTAGTACATGTCCCGCCCACAGAGTCCATGTTTCCTATATCCTCGTAGTACATGTCCCGCCCACAGAGTCCATGTTTCCTATATCCTCGTAGTACATGTCCCGCCCACAGAGTCCAGAGTCCATGTTTCCTATATCCTCGTAATACATGTCCCGCCCCCAGAGTCCATGTTTCCTATATCCTCGTAGTACATGTCCCGCCCACAGAGTCCATGTTTCCTATATCCTCGTAGTACATGTCCCGCCCACAGAGTCCATGTTTCCTATATCCTCGTAGTACATGTCCCGCCCACAGAGTCCAGAGTCCATGTTTCCTATATCCTCGTAGTACATGTCCCGCCCCCAGAGTCCATGTTTCCTATATCCTCGTAGTACATGTCCCGCCCACAGAGTCCAGAGTCCATGTTTCCTATATCCTCGTAGTACATGTCCAGAGTCCATGTTTCCTATATCCTCGTAGTACATGTCCCGCCCACAGAGTCCATGTTTCCTATATCCTCGTAGTACATGTCCCGCCCACAGAGTCCAGAGTCCATGTTTCCTATATCCTCGTAGTACATGTCCCGCCCACAGAGTCCAGAGTCCATGTTTCCTATATCCTCGTAGTACATGTCCCGCCCCCAGAGTCCATGTTTCCTATATCCTCGTAGTACATGTCCCGCCCACAGAGTCCATGTTTCCTTAACAGATGGGGCAGAGATGAAAACATTTTAAACTTATCAACATAAAAATGAATGATGAATCCTTTAAATAAAATAAAAACAGCCTCTCTATTTGTCGGTCCTGCCAATCCACGTTTGTTTAAAGTAAACCTCCTCTAAGACTTTGGCAGTACTGTCTGTCCACTCTATATTGTAGCATGGGAAACATCTGGAAAACATTCTTCTCAATTGTGTTTCTCTTTTTTCATTGTTAGTCTTTTAAAACCCAAAGGCCTCTAACTGTTTTCATAATTAGCATAAAGAAGGGTGGATATCGGCTCCTATAATCTTTCATTCATGCGGGCCGGGCCCGGACAGGCCCACTCATAAAACCTGGGTTCAGTGGTGAGTGAGTACAGGAGCCTGCTGGGCCAAGAACACTGAGTTTCATTAAACAGTTCAGATAAGGCAACGCACCAAGGAGGTATCCCTCCCTCCCTCCCTCCCTCCATCCATCCACTCCTCTCAGGACTACCTCCCCCCTCCCTCCACTTCCCTCCCTCCCTCCATCCACTCCTCTCAGGACTCCCTCCCTCCCTCCCTCCATCCACTCCTCTCAGGACTCCCTCCCCCTCCCTCCACTCCACTTCCCTTCCTCCCTCCATCCACTCCTCTCAGGACTCCCTCCCTCCCTCCACTTCCCTCCCTCCATCCACTCCTCTCAGGACTCCCTCCCTCCACTTCCCTCCCTCCCTCCCTCCATCCACTCCTCTCAGGACTCCCTCCCTCCCTCCATCCAGTCCTCTCAGGACTCCCTTCCCTTCCAACATCATGATGTCATCAGGATCTCTGAGCCTAATTTACTAAATTCGATCCAGGTTGTGAGTTCCTCCTCTGGGCCACCCTGATATAACTGATATCGGACCCCATAACTCCCCATCATTCTGCTGACCATGGCTAAGAGAGGGGATCGGGGGGGGGGGTCAGGGCCAGATGGGAACAGCTCAGGGTAAGTCTAACCTTGAGAGAGGAGGGGGGTCAGGACCAGATGGGAACAGCTCAGGGTAAGTCTAACCTTGAGAGAGGAGGGGGGACAGGACCAGATGGGAACAGCTCAGGGTAAGTCTAACCTTGAGAGAGGAGGGGGTTAAGACCAGATGGGAACAGCTCAGGGTAAGTCTAACCTTGAGAGAGGAGGGGGGTCAGGACCAGATGGGAACAGCTCAGGGTAAGTCTAACCTTGAGAGAGGAGGGGGGACAGGACCAGATGGGAACAGCTCAGGGTAAGTCTAACCTTGAGAGAGGAGGGGGTCAGGGGGGAACAGCTCAGGACTAACCTTGAGAGAGGAGGGGGACAGGACCAGAACAGCTCAGGGTAAGTCTAACCTTGAGAGAGGAGGGGGTCAGGACCAGATGGGAACAGCTCAGGGTAAGTCTAACCTTGAGAGAGGAGGGGACAGGACCAGATGGGAACAGCTCAGGGTAAGTCTAACCTTGGAGAGGAGGGGGTCAGGACCAGATGGGAACAGCTCTAAGTCTAACCTTGAGAGAGGAGGGGGACAGGACCAGATGGGAACAGCTCAGGGTAAGTCTAACCTTGAGATAGGTAAACAGGGAAAAGAAGAGAGTCAGGAATGAGATATGTGATGTTGTTTATTAACAGCACAAAACAACTGTGTCAAGTCACCAGGACACTCTTCAGAGAAGGGGGACATGCTCACACAGGACCAGAGTCTCAGGGAACAGCTCAGGGTAAGTCTAACCTTGACCAGATATAGTCTCAGTGGAACATGAGAGGAGTCTCAGTGGGACATGCTCCACACAGGACCAGAGTCTCAGTGGAACATGCTCCAGAGACAGTTCCTGCAGTCTCAGTGGAGACATAACAGAGAGACAGTTCCTGCACTCAGAGACAGTAGTTCCTGCAGTCTCAGTGGAGACATGCTCCACACAGAGACAGTCATAAATGAAAGTATGTGAGACATGCTCCACACAGAGACAGTTCCTGCAGTCTCAGTGGAGACATGCTACACAGAGACAGTTCCTGCAGTCTCAGTGGAGACATGCTCCACACAGAGACAGTTCCTGCAGTCTCAGTGGAGACATGCTCACAGGAAAACACTCCACACAGAGACAGTTCCTGCAGTCTCAGTGGAGACATGCTCCACACAGAGACAGTTCCTGCAGTCTCAGTGGAGACATGCTCCACACAGAGACAGTTCCTGCAGTCTCAGTGGAGACATGCAGTCTCAGTGGAGACATGCTCCAGAGACAGTTCCTGCAGTCTCAGTGGAGACATGCTCCACACAGAGACAGTTCCTGCAGTCTCAGTGGAGACATGCTCCACACAGAGACAGTTCCTGCAGTCTCAGTGGAGACATGCTCCACACAGAGACAGTTCCTGCAGTCTCAGTGGAGACATGCTCCACACAGAGACAGTTCCTGCAGTCTCAGTGGAGACATGCTCCACACAGAGACAGTTCCTGCAGTCTCAGTGGAGACATGCATGCACACAGAGACAGTTCTCAGTCTCAGTGGAGACATGCTCCACACAGAGACAGTTCCTGCAGTCTCAGTGGAGACATGCTCCACACAGAGACAGTTCCTGCAGTCTCAGTGGAGACATGCTCCACACAGAGACAGTTCCTGCAGTCTCAGTGGAGACATGCTCCACACAGAGACAGTTCCTGCAGTCTCAGTGGAGACATGCTCCACACAGAGACAGTTCCTGCAGTCTCAGTGGAGACATGCTCCACACAGAGACAGTTCCTGCAGTCTCAGTGGAGACATGCTCCACACAGAGACAGTTCCTGCAGTCTCAGTGGAGACATGCTCCACACAGAGACAGTTCCTGCAGTCTCAGTGGAGACATGCTCCACACAGAGACAGTTCCTGCAGTCTCAGTGGAGACATGCTCCACACAGAGACAGTTCCTGCAGTCTCAGTGGAGACATGCTCCACACAGAGACAGTTCCTGCAGTCTCAGTGGAGACATGCTCCACACAGAGACAGTTCCTGCAGTCTCAGTGGAGACATGACACAGAGACAGTTCCTGCAGTCTCAGTGGAGACATGCACAGAGACAGTTCCTGCCTGCAGTCTCAGTGGAGACAGTGGAGACATGCTCCACACAGAGACAGTTCCTGCAGTCTCAGTGGAGACATGCTCCACACAGAGACAGTTCCTGCAGTCTCAGTGGAGACATGCTCCACACAGAGACAGTTCCTGCAGTCTCAGTGGAGACATGCTCCACAGTCTCTCAGTGGAGACATGCTCCACACAGAGACAGTTCCTGCAGTCTCAGTGGAGACATGCTCCACACAGAGACAGTTCCTGCAGTCTCAGTGGAGACATGCTCCACACAGAGACAGTTCCTGCAGTCTCAGTGGAGACATGCTCCACACAGAGACAGTTCCTGCAGTCTCAGTGGAGACATGCTCCACACAGAGACAGTTCCTGCAGTCTCAGTGGAGACATGCTCCACACAGAGACAGTTCCTGCAGTCTCAGTGGAGACATGCTCCACACAGAGACAGTTCCTGCAGTCTCAGTGGAGACATGCTCCACACAGAGACAGTTCCTGCAGTCTCAGTGGAGACATGCTCCATTCCTGCAGTCTCAGTGGAGACACAGAGACAGTTCCTGCAGTCTCAGTGGAGACATGCTCCACACAGAGACAGTTCAGTCTCAGTGGAGACAGTCTCAGTCTCAGTGAGACATGCTCCACACAGAGACAGTTCCTGCAGTCTCAGTGGAGACATGCTCCACACAGAGACAGTTCCTGCAGTCTCAGTGGAGACATGCTCCACACAGAGACAGTTCCTGCAGTCTCAGTGGAGACATGCTCCACACAGAGACAGTTCCTGCAGTCTCAGTGGAGACATGCTCCACACAGCAGTTCCTGCAGTCTCAGTGGAGACATGCTCCACACAGAGACAGTTCCTGCAGTCTCAGTGGAGACATGCTCCACACAGAGACAGTTCCTGCAGTCTCAGTGGAGACATGCTCCACACAGAGACAGTTCCTGCAGTCTCAGTGGAGACATGCTCCACACAGAGACAGTTCCTGCAGTCTCAGTGGAGACATGCTCCACACAGAGACAGTTCCTGCAGTCTCAGTGGAGACATGCTCCACACAGAGACAGTTCCTGCAGTCTCAGTGGAGACATGCTCCACACAGAGACAGTTCCTGCAGTCTCAGTGGAGACATGCTCCACACAGAGACAGTTCCTGCAGTCTCAGTGGAGACATGCTCCATGCTCCACACAGAGACAGTTCCTGCAGTCTCAGTGGAGACATGCTCCACACAGACAGTTCCTGCAGTCTCAGTGGAGACATGCTCCACACAGAGACAGTTCCTGCAGTCTCAGTGGAGACATGCTCCACACAGAGACAGTTCCTGCAGTCTCAGTGGAGACATGCTCCACACAGAGACAGTTCCTGCAGTCTCAGTGGAGACATGCTCCACACAGAGACAGTTCCTGCAGTCTCAGTGGAGACATGCTCCACACAGAGACAGTTCCTGCAGTCTCAGTGGAGACATGCTCCACACAGAGACAGTTCCTGCAGTCTCAGTGGAGACATGCTCCACACAGAGACAGTTCCTGCAGTCTCAGTGGAGATGCATGCTCCACACAGAGACAGTTCCTGCAGTCTCAGTGGAGACATGCTCCACACAGAGACAGTTCCTGCAGTCTCAGTGGAGACATGCTCCACAGAGACAGTTCCTCAGTCTCAGTGGAGACATGCTCCACACAGAGACAGTTCCTGCAGTCTCAGTGGAGACATGCTCCACACAGAGACAGTTCAGTGCAGTCTCAGTGAGTCTCAGTGGAGACATGCTCCACACAGAGACAGTTCCTGCAGTCTCAGTGGAGACATGCTCCACACAGAGACAGTTAGTGCAGTCTCAGTGGAGACATGCTCCACACAGAGACAGTTCCTGCAGTCTCAGTGGAGACATGCTCCACACAGAGACAGTTCCTGCAGTCTCAGTGGAGACATGCTCCACACAGAGACAGTTCCTGCAGTCTCAGTGGAGACATGCTCCACACAGAGACAGTTCCTGCAGTCTCAGTGGAGACATGCTCCACACAGAGACAGTTCCTGCAGTCTCAGTGGAGACATGCAGAGACAGTTCCTGCAGTCTCAGTGGAGACATGCTCCACACAGAGACAGTTCCTGCAGTCTCAGTGGAGACATGCTCCACACAGAGACAGTTCCTGCAGTCTCAGTGGAGACATGCTCCACACAGAGACAGTTCCTGCAGTCTCAGTGGAGACATGCTCCACACAGAGACAGTTCCTGCAGTCTCAGTGGAGACATGCTCCACACAGAGACAGTTCCTGCAGTCTCAGTGGAGACATGCTCCACACAGAGACAGTTCCTGCAGTCTCAGTGGAGACATGCTCCACACAGAGACAGTTCCTGCAGTCTCAGTGGAGACATGCTCCACACAGAGACAGTTCCTGCAGTCTCAGTGGAGACATGCTCCACACAGAGACAGTTCCTGCAGTCTCAGTGGAGACATGCTCCATGCTCCACACAGAGACAGTTCCTACAGTCTCAGTGGAGACATGCTCCACACAGAGACAGTTCCTGCAGTCTCAGTGGAGACATGCTGAGACAGTTCCTGCAGTCTCAGTGGAGACATGCTCCACACAGAGACAGTTCCTGCAGTCTCAGTGGAGACATGCTCCACACAGAGACAGTTCCTGCAGTCTCAGTGGAGACATGCGCCACACAGAGACAGTTCCTGCAGTCTCAGTGGAGACATGCTCCACACAGAGACAGTTCCTGCAGTCTCAGTGGAGACATGCTCCACACAGAGACAGTTCCTGCAGTCTCAGTGGAGACATGCTCCACACAGAGACAGTTCCTGCAGTCTCAGTGGAGACATGCTCCACACAGAGACAGTTCCTGCAGTCTCAGTGGAGACATGCTCAAACACAGAGACAGTTCCTGCAGTCTCAGTGGAGACATGCGCCACACAGAGACAGTTCCTGCAGTCTCAGTGGAGACATGCTCCACACAGAGACAGTTCCTGCAGTCTCAGTGGAGACATGCTCCACACAGAGACAGTTAGTGCAGTCTCAGTGGAGACATGCTCCACACAGAGAAGTTCAGTCCTGCAGTCTCAGTGGAGACATGCTCCACACAGAGACAGTTCCTGCAGTCTCAGTGGAGACATGCTCCACACAGAGACAGTTCCTGCAGTCTCAGTGGAGACATGGAGACATGCCACACAGAGACAGTTCCTGCAGTCTCAGTGGAGACATGCTCCACACAGAGACAGTTCCTGCAGTCTCAGTGGAGACATGCTCCACACAGAGACAGTTCCTGCAGTCTCAGTGGAGACATGCTCCACACAGAGACAGTTCCTGCAGTCTCAGTGGAGACATGCTCCACACAGAGACAGTTCCTGCAGTCTCAGTGGAGACATGCTCCACACAGAGACAGTTCCTGCAGTCTCAGTGGAGACATGCTCCACACAGAGACAGTTCCTGCAGTCTCAGTGGAGACATGCTCCACACAGAGACAGTTCCTGCAGTCTCAGTGGAGACATGCTCCACACAGTCTCAGTGGAGACAGTTCCTTCCTGCAGTCTCAGTGGAGACATGCTCCACACAGAGACAGTTCCTGCAGTCTCAGTGGAGACATGCTCCACACAGAGACAGTTCCTGCAGTCTCAGTGGAGACATGCTCCACACAGAGACAGTTCCTGCAGTCTCAGTGGAGACATGCTCCACACAGAGACAGTTCCTGCAGTCTCAGTGGAGACATGCTCCACACAGAGACAGTTCCTGCAGTCTCAGTGCATGTCCACAGTGGAGACATGCATGCCACACAGAGACAGTTCCTGCAGTCTCAGTGGAGACATGCTCCACACACAGAGACAGTTCCTGCAGTCTCAGTGGAGACATGCTCCACACAGAGACAGTTCCTGCAGTCTCAGTGGAGACATGCTCCACACAGAGACAGTTCCTGCAGTCTCAGTGGAGACATGCTCCACACAGAGACAGTTCCTGCAGTCTCAGTGGAGACATGCTCCACACAGAGACAGTTCCTGCAGTCTCAGTGGAGACATGCTCCACACAGAGACATTCCTGCTCAGTGGAGACATGCTCCACACAGAGACAGTTCCTGCAGTCTCAGTGGAGACATGCTCCACACAGAGACAGTTCCTGCAGTCTCAGTGGAGACATGCTCCACACAGAGACAGTTCCTGCAGTCTCAGTGGAGACATGCTCCACACAGAGACAGTTCCTGCAGTCTCAGTGGAGACATGCTCCACACAGAGACAGTTCCTGCAGTCTCAGTGGAGACATGCTCCACACAGAGACAGTTCCTGCAGTCTCAGTGGAGACATGCTCCACACAGAGACAGTTCCTGCAGTCTCAGTGGAGACATGCTCCACACAGAGACAGTTCCTGCAGTCTCAGTGGAGACATGCTCCACACAGAGACAGTTCCTGCAGTCTCAGTGGAGACATGCTCCACACAGAGACAGTTCCTGCAGTCTCAGTGGAGACATGCTCCACACAGCAGTTCCACACAGAGACAGTTCCTGCAGTCTCAGTGGAGACATGCTCCACACAGAGACAGTTCCTGCAGTCTCAGTGGAGAGACATTCCTGCAGTCTCAGTGGAGACATGCTCCACACAGAGACAGTTCCTGCAGTCTCAGTGGAGACATGCTCCACACAGAGACAGTTCCTGCAGTCTCAGTGGAGACATGCTCCATGCTCCACACAGAGACAGTTCCTGCAGTCTCAGTGGAGACATGCTCCATGCTCCACACAGAGACAGTTCCTACAGTCTCAGTGGAGACATGTTCCACACAGAGACAGTTCCTGCAGTCTCAGTGGAGACATGCTCCACACAGAGACAGTTCCTGCAGTCTCAGTGGAGACATGCTCCACACAGAGACAGTTCCTGCAGTCTCAGTGGAGACATGCTCCACACAGAGACAGTTCCTGCAGTCTCAGTGGAGACATGCTCCACACAGAGACAGTTCCTGCAGTCTCAGTGGAGACATGCTCAGTTCCTGCAGTCTCAGTGGAGACATGCTCCACACAGAGACAGTTCCTGCAGTCTCAGTGGAGACATGCTCCACACAGAGACAGTTCCTGCAGTCTCAGTGGAGACATGCTCCACACAGAGACAGTTCCTGCAGTCTCAGTGGAGACATGCTCCACACAGAGACAGTTCCTGCAGTCTCAGTGGAGACATGCTCCACACAGAGACAGTTCCTGCAGTCTCAGTGGAGACATGCTCCACACAGAGACAGTTCCTGCAGTCTCAGTGGAGACATGCACAGAGACAGTTCCTGCAGTCTCAGTGGAGACATGCTCCACACAGAGACAGTTCCTGCAGTCTCAGTGGAGACATGCTCCACACAGAGACAGTTCCTGCAGTCTCAGTGGAGACATGCTCCACACAGAGACAGTTCCTGCAGTCTCAGTGGAGACATGCTCCACACAGAGACAGTTCCTGCAGTCTCAGTGGAGACATGCTCCACACAGAGACAGTTCCTGCAGTCTCAGTGGAGACATGCTCCACACAGAGACAGTTCCTGCAGTCTCAGTGGAGACATGCTCCACACAGAGACAGTTCCTGCAGTCTCAGTGGAGACATGCTCCACACAGAGACAGTTCCTGCAGTCTCAGTGGAGACATGCTCCACACAGAGACAGTTCCTGCAGTCTCAGTGGAGACATGCCAGTCTCAGTGGAGACATGCTCCACACAGAGACAGTTCCTGCAGTCTCAGTGGAGACAGTGGAGACATGCTCCATGCACAGAGACAGTTCCTGCAGTCTCAGTGGAGACATGCTCCACACAGAGACAGTTCCTGCAGTCTCAGTGGAGACATGCTCCACACAGAGACAGAGACAGTTCCTGCAGTCTCAGTGGAGACATGCTCCACACAGAGACAGTTCCTGCAGTCTCAGTGGAGACATGCTCCACACAGAGACAGTTCAGTCTCAGTGGAGACATGCTCCACACAGAGACAGTTCCTCAGTCTCAGGAGACATGTCAGAGACAGTTCCTGCAGTCTCAGTGGAGACATGCTCCACACAGAGACAGTTCCTGCAGTCTCAGTGGAGACATGCTCCACACAGAGACAGTTCCTCAGTCTCAGTGGAGACATGCTCTCAGTCTCAGTGGAGACATGCTCCACACAGAGACAGTTCCTGCAGTCTCAGTGGAGACATGCTCCACACAGAGACAGTTCCTGCAGTCTCAGTGGAGACATGCTCCACACAGAGACAGTTCCTGCAGTCTCAGTGGAGACATGCTCCACACAGAGACAGTTCCTGCAGTCTCAGTGGAGACATGCTCCACACAGAGACAGTTCCTGCAGTCTCAGTGGAGACATGCTCCACACAGAGACAGTTCCTGCAGTCTCAGTGGAGACATGCTCCACACAGAGACAGTTCCTGCAGTCTCAGTGGAGACATGCTCCACACAGAGACAGTTCCTGCAGTCTCAGTGGAGACATGCTCTCAGTGGAGACATGCTCACACAGAGACAGTTCCTGCAGTCTCAGTGGAGACATGCTCCACACAGAGACAGTTCCTGCAGTCTCAGTGGAGACATGCTCCACACAGAGACAGTTCCTGCAGTCTCAGTGGAGACATGCCCACACAGAGACACACAGAGACAGTTCCTGCAGTCTCAGTGGAGACATGCTCCACACAGAGACAGTTCCTGCAGTCTCAGTGGAGACATGCTCCACACAGAGACAGTTCCTGCAGTCTCAGTGGAGACATGCTCCACACAGAGACAGTTCCTGCAGTCTCAGTGGAGACATGCTCCACACAGAGACAGTTCCTGCAGTCTCAGTGGAGACAGTCTCAGTCTCAGTGGAGACATGCTCCATTCTCCACACAGAGACAGTTCCTACAGTCTCAGTGGAGACATGCTCCACACAGAGACAGTTCCTGCAGTCTCAGTGGAGACATGCTCCACACAGAGACAGTTCCTGCAGTCTCAGTGGAGACATGCTCCACACAGAGACAGTTCCTGCAGTCTCAGTGGAGACATGCTCCACACAGAGACAGTTCCTGCAGTCTCAGTGGAGACATGCTCCACACAGAGACAGTTCCTGCAGTCTCAGTGGAGACATGCTCCACACAGAGACAGTTCCTGCAGTCTCAGTGGAGACATGCTCCACACAGAGACAGTTCCTGCAGTCTCAGTGGAGACATGCAGAGACAGTTCCTGCAGTCTCAGTGGAGACATGCTCAGTGGAGACATGCACACAGAGACAGTTCCTGCAGTCTCAGTGGAGACATGCTCCACACAGAGACAGTTCCTGCAGTCTCAGTGGAGACATGCTCCACACAGAGACAGTTCCTGCAGTCTCAGTGGAGACATGCTCCACACAGAGACAGTTCCTGCAGTCTCAGTGGAGACATGCTCCACACAGAGACAGTTCCTCAGTGGAGACATGTCTTCAGTGTGGAGACATGCTCCACACAGAGACAGTTCCTGCAGTCTCAGTGGAGACATGCTCCACACAGTTCCTGGTCTCAGTGGAGACATGCTCCACACAGAGACAGTTCCTGCAGTCTCAGTGGAGACATGCTCCACACAGAGACAGTTCCTGCAGTCTCAGTGGAGACATGCTCCACACAGAGACAGTTCCTGCAGTCTCAGTGGAGACATGCTCCACACAGAGACAGTTCCTGCAGTCTCAGTGGAGACATGCTCCACACAGAGACAGTTCCAGTGGAGACATGCTCCAGTCTCAGTGGAGACATGCTCCACACAGAGACAGTTCCTGCAGTCTCAGTGGAGACATGCTCCACACAGAGACAGTTCCTGCAGTCTCAGTGGAGACATGCTCCACAGAGACAGTTCAGAGTCTCAGTGGAGACATGCTCCACACAGAGACAGTTCCTGCAGTCTGTGGAGACATGTCTTCCTGCAGTGGAGACATGCTCCACACAGAGACAGTTCCTGCAGTCTCAGTGGAGACATGCTCCACACAGAGACAGTTCCTGCAGTCTCAGTGGAGACATGCTCCACACAGAGACAGTTCCTGCAGTCTCAGTGGAGACATGCTCCACACAGAGACAGTTCCTGCAGTCTCAGTGGAGACATGCTCCACACAGAGACAGTTCCTGCAGTCTCAGTGGAGACATGCTCCACAGTTCCTGCAGAGACAGTTCCTGCAGTCTCAGTGGAGACATGCTCCACACAGAGACAGTTCCTGCAGTCTCAGTGGAGACATGCTCCACACAGAGACAGTTCCTGCAGTCTCAGTGGAGACATGCTCCACACAGAGACAGTTCCTGCAGTCTCAGTGGAGACATGCTCCACACAGAGTGGACAGTTCCTGCAGTCTCAGTGGAGACATGCTCCACACAGAGACAGTTCCTGCAGTCTCAGTGGAGACATGCTCCACACAGAGACAGTTCCTGCAGTCTCAGTGGAGACATGCTTCCTGCCTCAGTGGAGACATGCAGAGACAGTTCCTGCAGTCTCAGTGGAGACAGTGGAGACATGCTCCACACAGAGACAGTTCCTGCAGTCTCAGTGGAGACATGCTCCACACAGAGACAGTTCCTGTGCAGTCTCAGTGGAGACATGCTCCACACAGAGACAGTTCCTGCAGTCTCAGTGGAGACATGAGACAGTTCCTGCAGTCTCAGTGGAGACATGCTCCACACAGAGACAGTTCCTGCAGTCTCAGTGGAGACATGCTCCAGAGACAGTTCCTGCATGCACACAGAGACAGTTCCTGCAGTCTCAGTGGAGACATGCTCTTCCTGCAGTCTCAGTGGAGACATGCTCCACACAGAGACAGTTCCTGCAGTCTCAGTGGAGACATGCTCCACACAGAGACAGTTCCTGCAGTCTCAGTGGAGACATGCTCCACACAGAGACAGTTCCTGCAGTCTCAGTGGAGACATGCTCCACACAGAGACAGTTCCTGCAGTCTCAGTGGAGACATGCTCCACACAGAGACAGTTCCTGCAGTCTCAGTGGAGACATGCTCCACACAGAGACAGTTCCTGCAGTCTCAGTGGAGACATGCTCCACACAGAGACAGTTCCTGCAGTCTCAGTGGAGACATGCTCCACACAGAGACAGTTCCTGCAGTCTCAGTGGAGACATGCTCCACACAGAGACAGTTCCTGCAGTCTCAGTGGAGACATGCTCCACACAGAGACAGTTCCTGCAGTCTCAGTGGAGACATGCTCCACACAGAGACAGTTCCTGCAGTCTCAGTGGAGACATGCTCCACACAGAGACAGTTCCTGCAGTCTCAGTGGAGACATGCTCCACACAGAGACAGTTAGTGCAGTCTCAGTGGAGACATGTTCCTGCAGTCTCAGTGGAGACATGCTCCACACAGAGACAGTTCCTGCAGTCTCAGTGGAGACATGCTCTTCAGTCTCAGTGGAGACATGCTCCACAGAGACAGTTCCTGCAGTCTCACATGTTCCTGCAGTCTCAGTGGAGACATGCTCCACACAGAGACAGTTCCTGCAGTCTCAGTGGAGACATGCTCCACACAGAGACAGTTCCTGCAGTCTCAGTGGAGACATGCTCCACACAGAGACAGTTCCTGCAGTCTCAGTGGAGACATGCTCCACACAGAGACAGTTCCTGCAGTCTCAGTGGAGACATGCTCCATGCTCCACACAGAGACAGTTCCTACAGTCTCAGTGGAGACATGCTCCACACAGAGACAGTTCCTGCAGTCTCAGTGGAGACATGCTCCACACAGAGACAGTTCCTGCAGTCTCAGTGGAGACATGCTCCACACAGAGACAGTTCCTGCAGTCTCAGTGGAGACATGCTCCACACAGAGACAGTTCCTGCAGTCTCAGTGGAGACATGCTCCACACAGAGACAGTTCCTGCAGTCTCAGTGGAGACATGCTCCACACAGAGACAGTCCACACAGAGACAGTTCCTGCAGTCTCAGTGGAGACATGCTCCACACAGAGACAGTTCCTGCAGTCTCAGTGGAGACATGCAGTTCCACTCAGTGGAGACATGCTCAGAGACAGTTCCTGCAGTCTCAGTGGAGACATGCTCCACACAGAGACAGTTCCTGCAGTCTCAGTGGAGACATGCTCCACACAGAGACAGTTCCTGCAGTCTCAGTGGAGACATGCTCCACACAGTTCCTGCAGTCTCAGTGGAGACATCCCACACAGAGACAGTTCCTGCAGTCTCAGTGGAGACATGCTCCACACAGAGACAGTTCCTGCAGTCTCAGTGGAGACATGCTCCACACAGAGACAGTTCCACACTCAGTGGAGACAGTTTCCTGCAGTCTCAGTGGAGACATGCTCCACACAGAGACAGTTCCTGCAGTCTCAGTGGAGACATGCTCCACACAGAGACAGTTCCTGCAGTCTCAGTGGAGACATGCTCCACACAGAGACAGTTCCTGCAGTCTCAGTGGAGACATGCTCCACATTCCTGCAGTCTCAGTGGAGACATGCTCCATCACACAGAGACAGTTCCTGCAGTCTCAGTGGAGACACACAGAGACAGTTCCTGCAGTCTCAGTGGAGACATGCTCCACACAGAGACAGTTCCTGCAGTCTCAGTGGAGACATGCTCCACACAGAGACAGTTCCTGCAGTCTCAGTGGAGACATGCTCCACACAGAGACAGTTCCTGCAGTCTCAGTGGAGACATGCTCCACACAGAGACAGTTCCTGCAGTCTCAGTGGAGACATGCTCCACACAGAGACAGTTCCTGCAGTCTCAGTGGAGACATGCTCCATGCTCCACACAGAGACAGTTCCTACAGTCTCAGTGGAGACATGCTCCACACAGAGACAGTTCCTGCAGTCTCAGTGGAGACATGCAGTTCCAGTCTCAGTGGAGACATGCTCCACACAGAGACAGTTCCTGCAGTCTCAGTGGAGACATGCATGCAGTCTCAGTGGAGACCATGCTCCACAGAGACAGTTCCTGCAGTCTCAGTGGAGACATGCTCCACACAGAGACAGTTCCTGTTCAGTCTCAGTGGAGACATGCTCCACACAGAGACAGTTCCTGCAGTCTCAGTGGAGACATGCTCCATGCTCCACACAGAGACAGTTCCTGCAGTCTCAGTGGAGACATGCTCCACACAGAGACAGTTCCTGCAGTCTCAGTGGAGACATGCTCTTCCTGCAGTCTCAGTGGAGACATGCTCCACACAGAGACAGTTCCTGCAGTCTCAGTGGAGACATGCTCTCAGTCTCAGTGGAGACATGCTCCACACAGAGACAGTTCCTGCAGTCTCAGTGGAGACATGCTCCACACAGAGACAGTTCCTGCAGTCTCAGTGGAGACATGCTCCATGCTCCACACAGAGACAGTTCCTGCAGTCTCAGTGGAGACATGCTCCACACAGAGACAGTTCCTGCAGTCTCAGTGGAGACATGCTCCACACAGAGACAGTTCCTGCAGTCTCAGTGGAGACATGCTCCATGCTCCACACAGAGACAGTTCCTGCAGTCTCAGTGGAGACATGCTCCACACAGAGACAGTTCCTGCAGTCTCAGTGGAGACATGCCTGCAGTCTCAGTGGAGACATGCTCACAGAGACAGTTCCTGCAGTCTCAGTGGAGACATGCTCCACACAGAGACAGTTCCTGCAGTCTCAGTGGAGACATGCTCCACACAGAGACAGTTCCTGCAGTCTCAGTGGAGACATGCTCCACACAGAGACAGTTCCTGCAGTCTCAGTGGAGACATGCTCCACACAGAGACAGTTCCTGCAGTCTCAGTGGAGACATGCTCCACACAGAGACAGTTCCTGCAGTCTCAGTGGAGACATGCTCCACACAGAGACAGTTCCTGCAGTCTCAGTGGAGACATGCTCCATGCTCCACACAGAGACAGTTCCTACAGTCTCAGTGGAGACATGCTCCACACAGAGACAGTTCCTGCAGTCTCAGTGGAGACATGCTCCACACAGAGACAGTTCCTGCAGTCTCAGTGGAGACATGCAGTCTCAGTGGAGACTCCACACAGAGACAGTTCCTGCAGTCTCAGTGGAGACATGCTCCACACAGAGACAGTTAGTGCAGTCTCATGCTCCACACAGAGACAGTTCCTGCAGTCTCAGTGGAGACATGCTCCACACAGAGACAGTTCCTGCAGTCTCAGTGGAGACATGCTCCACACAGAGACAGTTCCTGCAGTCTCAGTGGAGACTGCACACAGTCTCTCAGTGGAGACATGCTCCACAGAGACAGTTAGCAGTGGAGAGACAGTTCCTACAGTCTCAGTGGAGACATGCTCCACACAGAGACAGTTCCTGCAGTCTCAGTGGAGACATGCTCCACACAGAGACAGTTCCTGCAGTCTCAGTGGAGACATGCTCCATGCTCCACACAGAGACAGTTCCTACAGTCTCAGTGGAGACATGCTCCACACAGAGACAGTTCCTGCAGTCTCAGTGGAGACATGCTCCACACAGAGACAGTTCCTGCAGTCTCAGTGGAGACATGCTCCACACAGAGACAGTTAGTGCAGTCTCAGTGGAGACATGCTCCACACAGAGACAGTTCCTGCAGTCTCAGTGGAGACATGCTCCACACAGAGACAGTTCATGCAGTCTCAGTGGAGACATGCTCCACACAGAGACAGTTCCTGCAGTCTCAGTGGAGACATGCTCCACACAGAGACAGTTAGTGCAGTCTCAGTGGAGACATGCTCCACACAGAGACAGTTCCTGCAGTCTCAGTGGAGACATGCTCCACACAGAGACAGTTCCTGCAGTCTCAGTGGAGACATGCTCCACACAGAGACAGTTAGTGCAGTCTCAGTGGAGACATGCTCCACACAGAGACAGTTAGTGCAGTCTCAGTGGAGACATGCTCCACACAGAGACAGTTAGTGCAGTCTCAGTGGAGACATGCTCCACACAGAGACAGTTCCTGCAGTCTCAGTGGAGACATGCTCCACACAGAGACAGTTAGTGCAGTCTCAGTGGAGACATGCTCCATTCTCCACACAGAGACAGTTCCTGCAGTCTCAGTGGAGACATGCTCCACACAGAGACAGTTAGTGCAGTCTCAGTGGAGACATGCTCCATTCTCCACACAGAGACAGTTCCTGGTGTCTCAGTGGAGACATGCTCCACACAGAGACAGTTCCTGAAGGGAATCTGACAGCAACTGAAGCCAAGCTTGCACATCCTCACGAGACAAACCAGAGACTGCCATAGCTCAGGTCACAGACTGCTATTTGTGACTTACCAAGCAACAAATAAATGAAGACAGAAATAAAAGCCAAATCTTCCTCCCTTCAGGGGCCAGGAGAACAGACGACCCTGGAGAGAAAGAGTTGCTGGCAAAATCTCCTGTCTCTCACTTCCTCTCTCTCTCTCTCTCTCTCTCTCTCTCTCTCTTCCTCTCTCTCATTTCTCCTCTCATCTCTCCGTCTCTGTCTCTCTCTCTCTCTCTCTATCTCATTTCTCCTCTCATCTCTCCTCTCTCTCTCTCTCTCTCTCTCTCTCTCTCTCTCTTCCTCTCTCATTTCTCCTCTCATCTCTCCGTCTCTGTCTCTCTCTCTCTCTCTCTCTCTATCTCATTTCTCCTCTCATCTCTCCTCTCTCTGTCTC
>NW_024608743.1:47500-78449 GCF_018296145.1 Oncorhynchus tshawytscha | reverse complement strand
CACTCTCCTCTCTCCTGTAGGTGTTTTACATGGCGTCTGCCCACGGGTCTGTGTACAGAGGTGTTTGACTTCATGCAGGCCTTGAGTGAGAACGGACTGGAGACAACCACCTCTTCCACGGTCTTCATACACGAAGGAAAGGAGAAGGAGAAGAGGGAGAGCATGGAGAGAGGGGAGGTGGGCATGGAGAGAGGAGGTGGGCATGGAGAGAGGGGCGGTGGGCATGGAGAGAGGGGGGCATGGAGAGAGGGAGGTGGGCATGGAGAGAGGGGCGGTGGGCATGGGAGGAGGGCGGTGGGCATGGAGGTGGGCATGGAGAGGGGGCGGTGGGCATGGAGAGAGGGGCGGTGGGCATGGAGAGAGGGGCGGTGGGCATGGAGAGAGGGGCGGTGGGCATGGAGAGAGGGAGGTGGGCTGGAGGAGAGGGGTGGGCATGGAGAGAGGGAGGTGGGCATGGAGAGAGATGGGAGAGGGGAGGTGGGCATGGAGAGAGGGGAGGGGGCATGGAGAGAGGGGTTGGGCATGGAGAGAGAAAAAAGATGAAGATATGGAGACAGAAGACAGAGGGGAAGAACACAGAGAACGAGCACTTGGAGGAGAACGAGGACAACGCGGCCCACAACCAAGCGGAAGAACAGGTCTCGTCTTTTACCGTCCATGGAGTTGAGTCTACCTCCGGGACCCTGCCTCCTGTCCTCTCACCCACACGGAGGAGCCGGAGTTGGGCCTTGACCCCCTCTCCCTCTAGATCTCACGGAGGTGTGTTTAGTTCCCTTGTGGTTTGTAGTATTTGAGAGTGAAATGTTTCCTCTACAAAGCTGAAATGCCAGTGCCACTTCCTAAACATAGCAGCAACAGTCTTCATATGTACTTTGTTCTAGCTCTGATGCTGATTCCTCTGTTCAGTTCACACACTGTTTAATTGGGTTTCATGAGATCACCTGTATAAGATAACGTAGGTCATAAATGTTCCGTTAATTGAATCACGCGTTCTCCAGATGTTGCAGTTCTCCCTGGAGTCCCCGGGGGGCGCCACACTGGCCTGTCTCAGTCTGATGACTCTGGGTCTGCTGTCAGTCCACGTCTCCATACCTGAACACATAGTGGTGTTGGACAGCACCATGGTGGACAATGAGGTGGTTAAGAGGTACACACACACCTACACCCACACACACCTATATACACACACCCACGCCTATACACACACACCTACACACACACACCTATACACACACACCCACACATACCTACACACACACACCTCCCCTCTCGTCTCCATACCTGAACACATAGTGTTGTTGGACAGGCACCATGGTGGACAATGAGGTGGTTTAGAGGTACACACACACCTATATACACACACACCCACACACACCTACACACACCTCCCCTCTCGTCTCCATACCTGAACACATAGTGGTGTTGGACAGCACCATGGTGGACAATGAGGTGGTTAAGAGGTACACACACACCTACCTACACACACCTACCTACACACACCTATACACACACCTACCTACACACACCTATACACACACACACCTAAACACACACACACCAAAACACAGGGCTACACGCGCACACCCAACCCTTTCTCTGGCACTCCTTCTTTCTCTCTGTCTAAAATGAAAAGTTGTTTCTCCAAATTCATTTTTCTCATGTAGCCCCAGATCCATAATATTATACAGTCCCTATAGCCCCAGATCCATAATATTATACAGTCCCCTATAGCCCCAGATCCATAATATTATACAGTCCCCTATAGCCCCAGATCCATATTATAATACAGTCCCCTATAGCCCCCTATAGCCCCAGATCCATATTATAATACAGTCCCCTATAGCCCCAGATCCATATTATTATACAGTCCCCTATAGCCCCAGATCCATATTATAATACAGTCCCCTATAGCCCCAGATCCATATTATAATACAGTCCCTATAGCCCCCTATAGCCCCAGATCCATATTATAATACAGTCCCCTATAGCCCCAGATCCATATTATTATACAGTCCCCTATAGCCCCCTATAGCCCCAGATCCATATTATAATACAGTCCCCTATAGCCCCAGATCCATATTATTATACAGTCCCCTATAGCCCCAGATCCATATTATTATACAGTCCCCTATAGCCCCAGATCCATATTATTATACAGTCCCCTATAGCCCCAGATCCATATTATTATACAGTCCCCTATAGCCCCAGATCCATAATATTATACAGTCCCTATAGCCCCAGATCCATATTATTATACAGTCCCCTATAGCCCCCTATAGCCATATTATAATACAGTCCCCTATAGCCCCAGATCCATATTATTATACAGTCCCCTATAGCCCCAGATCCATATTATAATACAGTCCCCTATAGCCCCAGATCCATATTATAATACAGTCCCCTATAGCCCCAGATCCATATTATTATCCAGTCCCCTATAGCCCCCTATAGCCCCAGATCCATATTATTATACAGTCCCCTATAGCCCCAGATCCATATTATTATACAGTCCCCTATAGCCCCAGATCCATATTATTATCCAGATCCATATTATAATACAGTCCCCTATAGCCCCAGATCCATATTATTATCCAGTCCCCTATAGTCCCAGATCCATATTATTATACAGTCCCCTATAGCCCCAGATCCATATTATATACAGTCCCCTATAGCCCCAGATCCATATTATTATACAGTCCCCTATAGCCCCAGATCCATATTATTATACAGTCCCCTATAGCCCCAGATCCATATTATTATACAGTCCCCTATAGCCCCAGATCCATATTATTATACAGTCCCCTATAGCCCCAGATCCATATTATTATACAGTCCCCTATAGCCCCAGATCCATATTATTATCCAGTCCCTATAGCCCCCTATAGCCCCAGATCCATATTATTATACAGTCCCCTATAGCCCCAGATCCATATTATTATACAGTCCCCTATAGCCCCAGATCCATATTATTATCCAGATCCATATTATAATACAGTCCCCTATAGCCCCAGATCCATATTATTATCCAGTCCCCTATAGTCCCAGATCCATATTATTATACAGTCCCCTATAGCCCCAGATCCATATTATAATACAGTCCCCTATAGCCCCCTATAGCCCCAGATCCATATTATTATACAGTCCCCTATAGCCCCAGATCCATATTATTATACAGTCCCCTATAGCCCCAGATCCATATTATAATACAGTCCCCTATAGCCCCAGATCCATATTATTATACAGTCCCCTATAGCCCCAGATCCATATTATTATACAGTCCCCTATAGCCCCAGATCCATATTATAATACAGTCCCCTATAGCCCCAGATCCATATTATTATACAGTCCCCTATAGCCCCAGATCCATATTATTATACAGTCCCCTATAGCCCCAGATCCATATTATAATACAGTCCCCTATAGCCCCAGATCCATATTATTATACAGTCCCCTATAGCCCCAGATCCATATTATTATACAGTCCCCTATAGCCCCAGATCCATATTATTATACAGTCCCCTATAGCCCCACATCCATATTATTATACAGTCCCCTATAGCCCCAGATCCATAATATTATACAGTCCCTGGCCCCAGATCCATATTATTATACAGTCCCCTATAGCCCCAGATCCATAATATTATACAGTCCCCTATAGCCCCAGATCCATAATATTATACAGTCCCCTATAGCCCCCTAGCCCCAGATCCATATTATAATACAGTCCCCTATAGCCCCAGATCCATAGTATTGCTGGAGTGTAGAGACGCCTTGCTGGAGTGTAGAGACGCCTTGCTGGAGTGTAGAGACGCCTGCTGGAGTGTAGAGACGCCGTGCTGGAGTGTAGAGACGCCGTGCTGGAGTGTAGAGACGCCGTGCTGGAGTGTAGAGACGCCGTGCTGGAGTGTAGAGACGCCGTGCTGGAGTGTAGAGACGCCGTGCTGGAGTGTAGAGACGCCGTGCTGGAGGAGTGCAGAGACACATCCAAGTTTCATCTTCCCAGTCCAAATAAATAAGTAGGGGAGGTCCATATTGTATTGTTCCATATTCTCATATTTACTGACGCCCTGTCTGTCTCTCTGCCCCTGTCTGTCTCTCTGCCCCTGTCTGTCTCTCTGCCCCTGTCTGTCTCTCTGCCCCTGTCTGTCTCTCTGCCCCTGTCTGTCTCTCTGCCCCTGTCTGTCTCTCTGCCCCTGTCTGTCTGTCTGCCCCTGTCTGTCTCTCCCCCCTGTCTGTCTCTCTGCCCCTGTCTGTCTCTCTGCCCCTGTCTGCCCGTGTCTCTCTCTCTGCCCCTGTCTGTCTCTCTGCCCCTGTCTGTCTCTCTGCCCCTGTCTGTCTCTCTGCCCCTGTCTCTCTGTCTGTGTCTCTCTCTCTGCCCCCGTCTGTCTGTCTCTCTCTCTCTGCCCCCGTCTGTCTGTCTCTCTCTCTCTGCCCCCGTCTGTCTGTCTTTCTCTCTCTCTCTGCGCCCGTCTGTCTCTCTCTCTTTGTCTCTTCTCTCAGTATCTCAGTGCTGGCTGAGGATGATGATGATGAAGAGGAGAACGAGGGACGGAGGGGGATCGAGGTGAGGGCTCACAAGGCGTCCCACACCAAGTACCTGATGATGCGTGGATACTGCGTTCCCGGGATCGTCAACCTCCGAAACCTCAACACCAACGATAGTATTGTGGTGGAATCGTGCACCATGAGACTACATCTACGTCACACACCTGTACATACACTGTTTACTACCCAGGGTAGGTACACACACCTGTACACACACTGTTTATGACCCAGGGTAGGTACACACACCTGTACACACACTGTTTACTACCCAGGGTAGTTACACACACCTGTACACACACTGTTTACTACCCAGGGTAGGTACACACACCTGTACACACACTGTTTATTATCCACACCTAAACACACACACAACACATAAGAATTCTCTCTCTCGCTTCCTTCTCCCTCTCTCCCTCCCTCTCTCTCTTCCCTCCCCTCCCTCGCCCTCCTCTCTCCCTCATCTCTCTCTTCCCTCCCCCTCGCCCTCCTCTCTCCCTCCCTCTCTCTCTCCCCCTCCCTCGCCTTCATCTCTCTCTGCCCTCCCCTCGCCCTCATCTCTCTCTTCCCTCCCCTCGCCCTCCCCTCGCCCTCATCTCTCTCTCTTTCCCTCGCCCTCATCTCTCTCTTCCCCTCCCCTCGCCCTCATCTCTCTCTGCCCTCCCCTCGCCCTCATCTCTCTCTTCCCCTCCCCCTCGCCCTCATCTCTCTCTTCCCCTCCCTCGCCCTCATCTCTCTCTTCCCCCCTCCCTCGCCCTCATCTCTCTCTTCCCTCCCCTCGCCCTCATCTCTCTCTTCCCCTCATCTCTCTCTGCCCTCATCTCATCTCTTCCCCTCCCTCGCCCTCATCTCTCTTCCCTCCCTCTCTCTCTCTTCCCCTCCCTCGCCCTCATCTCTCTCTTCCCCTCCCTCGCCCTCATCTCTCTCTTCCCTCCCTCGCCCTCATCTCTCTCTTCCCTCCCTCGCCCTCATCTCTCTCTTCCCCTCCCTCGCCCTCATCTCTCTCTTCCCCTCCCTCGCCCTCATCTCTCTCTTCCCCTCCCTCGCCCTCATCTCTCTCTTCCCCTCCCTCGCCCTCATCTCTCTCTTCCCCTCCCTCGCCCTCATCTCTCTCTTCCCCTCCCTCGCCCTCATCTCTCTCTTCCCCTCCCTCGCCCTCATCTCTCTCTTCCCCTCCCCTCGCCCTCATCTCTCTCTTCCCCTCCCTCGCCCTCATCTCTCTCTTCCCTCCCTCGCCCTCATCTCTCTCTTCCCCTCCCCTCGCCCTCATCTCTCTCTTCCCCTCCCTCGCCCTCATCTCTCTCTTCCCCTCCTCGCCCTCATCTCTCTCTTCCCCTCCCCTCGCCCTCATCTCTCTCTTCCCCTCCCTCCCTCGCCCTCATCTCTCTCTTCCCCTCCCCTCGCCCTCATCTCTCTCTTCCCTCCCTCGCCCTCATCTCTCTCTTCCCCTCCCCTCGCCCTCATCTCCCTCTCTTCCCCTCCCTCGCCCTCATCTCTCTCTTCCCCTCCCCTCGCCCTCATCTCTCTCTTCCCCTCTCCCCCCTCGCCCTCATCTCTCTCTTCCCCTCCCCTCGCCCTCATCTCTCTCTTCCCCCTCTCAGACTCTCCTCCCATAGACTTCTCCAGACACGGTCCCTCTCTCCTCCCTCTTTACTCTCCCATTCCCTCAGAGCCCATCCCTCCTCCTCCTCCTCTCCCTCGTCCTCCCCCCTCCCCTTCTCCCCCTCCTCCTCCGTAGAGGTGTGTGAGGGGCGTCTGGTGACTCAGAGAGGGTATAGCCCAGAGGACATTGGTGCTGTGGCAGAGCTCAGAGCAACACTGGAGAGACACGGAGCCTTCGGATTGGACAGGCGGGACCTGGTGACATCACACACACACCTGGCCGACCCGAGAGACGGACGTACCAGAGGTCTGCAGCGGTACATACAGGTAGAGACACACTGAAACACACTGAAACACACTGAAACAGAACATACAGGTAGAGACACACTGAAACACACTGAAACAGAACATACAGGTGGAGACACACTGAAACACACTGAAACAGAACATACAGGTGGAGACACACTGAAACACACTGAAACAGAACATACAGGTGGAGACACACTGAAACACACTGAAACACACTGAAACAGAACATACAGGTAGAGACACACTGAAACACACTGAAACACACTGAAACAGAACATACAGGTAGAGACACACTGAAACACACTGAAACAGAACATACAGGTAGAGACACACTGAAACACACTGAAACACACTGAAACAGAACATACAGGTAGAGACACACTGAAACAGAACATACAGGTGGAGACACACTGAAACACACTGAAACAGAACATACAGGTGGAGACACACTGAAACAGAACATACAGGTAGAGACACACTGAAACACACTGAAACACACTGAAACAGAACATACAGGTAGAGACACACTGAAACACACTGAAACACACTGAAACAGAACATACAGGTAGAGACACACTGAAACACACTGAAACAGAACATACAGGTGGAGACACACTGAAACAGAACATACAGGTAGAGACACACTGAGACACACTGAAACACACTGAAACAGAACATACAGGTAGAGACACACTGAAACAGAACATACAGGTAGAGACACACTGAAACAGAACATACAGGTAGAGACACACTGAAACAGAACATACAGGTAGAGACACACTGAAACAGAACATACAGGTAGAGACACACTGAAACACACTGAAACAGAACATACAGGTGGAGACACACTGAAACAGAACATACAGGTAGAGACACACTGAAACACACTGAAACAGAACATACAGGTGGAGACACACTGAAACACACTGAAACAGAACATACAGGTAGAGACACACTGAAACACACTGAAACAGAACATACAGGTAGAGACACACTGAAACAGAAAATACAGGTAGAGACACACTGAAACACACTGAAACAGAACATACAGGTAGAGACACTGAAACACACTGAAACAGAACATACAGGTGGAGACACACTGAAACACACTGAAACAGAACATACAGGTGGAGACACACTGAAACACACTGAAACAGAACATACAGGTAGAGTCACACTGAAACACACTGAAACAGAACATACAGGTAGAGACACTGAAACACACTGAAACACACTGAAACAGAACATACAGGTAGAGACACACTGAAACACACTGAAACAGAACATACAGGTGGAGACACACTGAAACACACTGAAACAGAACATACAGGTGGAGACACACTGAAACACACTGAAACAGAACATACAGGTGGAGACACACTGAAACACACTGAAACAGAACATACAGGTGGAGACACACTGAAACACACTGAAACAGAACATACAGGTAGAGACACACTGAAACACACTGAAACAGAACATACAGGTAGAGACACACTGAAACACACTGAAACAGAACATACAGGTGGAGACACACTGAAACACACTGAAACAGAACATACAGGTAGAGACACACTGAAACACACTGAAACAGAACATACAGGTGGAGACACACTGAAACAGAACATACAGGTGGAGACACACTGAAACAGAACATACAGGTGGAGACACACTGAAACACACTGAAACAGAACATACAGGTAGACACACTGAAACACACTGAAACAGAACATACAGGTGGAGACACACTGAAACACACTGAAACAGAACATACAGGTGGAGACACACTGAAACACACTGAAACAGAACATACAGGTGGAGACACACTGAAACAGAACATACAGGTAGAGACACACTGAAACAGAACATACAGGTAGAGACACACTGAAACAGAACATACAGGTACCTCTGCTCTGTGATTGGTTGATGTGTCAATTTTCTCCTCTGTGATTGGCTATAGGACTTGCTGGAGGAAGAGCTGGTGTTGGAGGTGGGAGGGAGCTCAGTGCGTCTGGTGTTACTGAGTCACGCTGAGCCCTGGCTACTGACCTCCACAGAGAAGCAGAGAGACCGGCCACACCAAGCCCAGCGAGGAGCCTCTGCCTTTGGGGACAGAAAGCACCACAACCCCTCCTCCGCAAGAGAAGAATGGTGGCCCCCAGAGAGCAGGAACCACGTAGTAAGAGAGGCAGAAGAGAAACGCTGATGGAGGAAGAGGAGGTTGAGAAGAGGGAGGAGACACCGGAGGAGGAGGAGGTTGAGAAGAGGGAGGAGACACCGGAGGAGGAGGAGAAGATGCAGCCTGAAGAGAAAGACAGGAACGAGACTGCAGAGGAGAGATGGATGAAGAGGAGAGAGGAGGAGGAAGAGAAAGAAGAAGAGAGGGTACAAGAGGAACCATCATCTACCATTGAGACAGAACAGAGCACAGGTGAGACTACAGCTGACCCCGTTAACCAGACTACAGCTGACCCCGTTAACCAGACTACAGCTGACCCCGTTAACCAGACTACAGCTGACCCCGTTAACCAGACTACAGCTGACCCCCATTAACCAGACTACAGCTGACCCCCGTTAACCAGACTACAGCTGACCCCCGTTAACCAGACTACAGCTGACCCTGTTAACCAGACTACAGCTGACCCCGTTAACCAGACTACAGCTGACCCCGTTAACCAGACTACAGCTGACCCCGTTAACCAGACTACAGCTGACCCCGTTAACCAGACTACAGCTGACCCCGTTAACCAGACTACAGCTGACCCCGTTAACCAGACTACAGCTGACCCCGTTAACCAGACTACAGCTGACCCCGTTAACCAGACTACAGCTGACCCCCGTTAACCAGACTACAGCTGACCCCGTTAACCAGACTACAGCTGACCCCGTTAACCAGACTACAGCTGACCCCGTTAACCAGACTACAGCTGGCCCCCGTTAACCAGACTACAGCTGGCCCCCGTTAACCAGACTACAGCTGGCCCCGTTAACCAGACTACAGCTGGCCCCCGTTAACCAGACTACAGCTGGCCCCGTTAACCAGACTACAGCTGGCCCCCGTTAACCAGACTACAGCTGGCCCCGTTAACCAGACTACAGCTGGCCCCGTTAACCAGACTACAGCTGGCCCCGTTAACCAGACTACAGCTGACCCCGTTAACCAGACTACAGCTGACCCCGTTAACCAGACTACAGCTGACCCCGTTAACCAGACTACAGCTGACCCCGTTAACCAGACTACAGCTGACCCCGTTAACCAGACTACAGCTGACCCCGTTAACCAGACTACAGCTGACCCCGTTAACCAGACTACAGCTGACCCCGTTAACCAGACTACAGCTGACCCCGTTAACCAGACTACAGCTGGCCCCCGTTAACCAGACTACAGCTGGCCCCCGTTAACCAGACTACAGCTGGCCCCCGTTAACCAGACTACAGCTGGCCCCGTTAACCAGACTACAGCTGGCCCCGTTAACCAGACTACAGCTGGCCCCGTTAACCAGACTACAGCTGGCCCCGGCCCCGTTAACCAGACTACAGCTGGCCCCGTTAACCAGACTACAGCTGGCCCCCGTTAACCAGACTACAGCTGGCCCCCGTTAACCAGACTACAGCTGGCCCCCGTTAACCAGACTACAGCTGGCCCCCGTTAACCAGACTACAGCTGGCCCCGTTAACCAGACTACAGCTGGCCCCGTTAACCAGACTACAGCTGGCCCCGTTAACCAGACTACAGCTGGCCCCGTTAGACTACAGCTGGCCCCGTTAACAGACTACAGCCCCCGTTAACCAGACTACAGCTGACCCCGTTAACCAGACTACAGCTGACCCCGTTAACCAGACTACAGCTGACCCCGTTAACCAGACTACAGCTGACCCCGTTAACCAGACTACAGCTGACCCCGTTAACCAGACTACAGCTGGCCCCGTTAACCAGACTACAGCTGGCCCCGTTAACCAGACTACAGCTGGCCCCCGTTAACCAGACTACAGCTGGCCCCGTTAACCAGACTACAGCTGGCCCCCGTTAACCAGACTACAGCTGGCCCCGTTAACCAGACTACAGCTGGCCCCCGTTAACCAGACTACAGCTGGCCCCCGTTAACCAGACTACAGCTGGCCCCCGTTAACCAGACTACAGCTGGCCCCGTTAACCAGACTACAGCTGGCCCCCGTTAACCAGACTACAGCTGGCCCCGTTAACCAGACTACAGCTGGCCCCGTTAACCAGACTACAGCTGACCCCGTTAACCAGACTACAGCTGACCCCGTTAACCAGACTACAGCTGACCCCGTTAACCAGACTACAGCTGACCCCGTTAACCAGACTACAGCTGACCCCGTTAACCAGACTACAGCTGACCCCGTTAACCAGACTACAGCTGACCCCGTTAACCAGACTACAGCTGACCCCGTTAACTAGACCACAGCTGACCCCGTAAACCAGACCACTGAGACTACAGCTGACCCCGTTAACTAGACCACAGCTGACCCCGTTAACCAGACCACTGAGACTACAGCTGACCCCCGTTAACTAGACCACAGCTGACCACGTTAACCAGACCACTGAGACTACAGCTGACCCCCGTTAACTAGACCACAGCTGACCCCGTTAACCAGACCACTGAGACTACAGCTGACCCCGTTAACTAGACCACAGCTGACCCCGTTAACCAGACCACTGAGACTACAGCTGACCCCCGTTAACTAGACCACAGCTGACCCCGTTAACCAGACCACTGAGACTACAGCTGACCCCGTTAACTAGACCACAGCTGACCCCGTTAACCAGACCACTGAGACTACAGCTGACCCCGTTAACTAGACCACAGCTGACCCCGTTAACCAGACCACTGAGACTACAGCTGACCCCGTTAACTAGACCACAGCTGACCCCGTTAACCAGACCACTGAGACTACAGCTGACCCCGTTAACCAGACCACTGAGACTACAGCTGACCCCGTTAACCAGACCACTGAGACTACAGCTGACCCCCGTTAACCAGACCACTGAGACTACAGCTGACCCCGTTAACCAGACTACAGCTGACCCCGTTACCCAGACTACAGCTGACCCCCGTTACCCAGACTACACCTGACCCCCGTTACCCAGACTACAGCTGACCCCGTTACCCAGACTACAGCTGACCCCGTTACCCAGACTACAGCTGACCCCCGTTACCCAGACTACAGCTGACCCCGTTACCCAGACTACAGCTGACCCCCGTTAACTGAGACCACAGCTGACCCCGTTAACCAGACCACTGAGACTACAGCTGACCCCCGTTAACTAGACCACAGCTGACCCCGTTAACCAGACCACTGAGACTACAGCTGACCCCGTTAACTAGACCACAGCTGACCCCGTTAACCAGACCACTGAGACTACAGCTGACCCCGTTAACTAGACCACAGCTGACCCCGTTAACCAGACCACTGAGACTACAGCTGACCCCCGTTAACCAGACCACTGAGACTACAGCTGACCCCGTTAACTAGACCACAGCTGACCACGTTAACCAGACCACTGAGACTACAGCTGACCCCGTTAACTAGACCACAGCTGACCCCGTTAACCAGACCACTGAGACTACAGCTGACCCCGTTAACCAGACCACTGAGACTACAGCTGACCCCGTTAACCAGACCACTGAGACTACAGCTGACCCCGTTAACCAGACCACTGAGACTACAGCTGACCCCGTTAACCAGACCACTGAGACTACAGCTGACCCCGTTAACCAGACCACTGAGACTACAGCTGACCCCGTTAACCAGACCACTGAGACTACAGCTGACCCCGTTAACCAGACCACTGAGACTACAGCTGACCCCGTTAACCAGACCACTGAGACTACAGCTGACCCCGTTAACCAGACTACAGCTGACCCCGCTAACCAGACTACAGCTGACCCCGTTAACCAGACTACAGCTGACCCCGTTACAGCAGACTACAGCTGACCCCGTTAACCAGACTACAGCTGACCCCGTTAACCAGACTACAGCTGACCCCGTTAACCAGACTACAGCTGACCCCGTTAACCAGACTACAGCTGACCCCGTTAACCAGACTACAGCTGACCCCGTTAACCAGACTACAGCTGACCCCGTTAACCAGACTACAGCTGACCCCGTTAACCAGACTACAGCTGACCCCCGTTAGACCAGACCACAGCTGACCCCCGTTAACCAGACCACTGAGACACAGCTGACCCCGTTAACCAGACCACAGCTGACCCCGTTAACCAGACCACTGAGACTACAGCTGACCCCGTTAACTAGACCACAGCTGACCCCGTTAACCAGACCACTGAGACTACAGCTGACCCCCGTTAACTAGACCACAGCTGACCCCGTTAACCAGACCACTGAGACTACAGCTGACCCCCGTTAACTAGACCACAGCTGACCCCGTTAACCAGACCACTGAGACTACAGCTGACCCCGTTAACTAGACCACAGCTGACCCCGTTAACCAGACCACTGAGACTACAGCTGACCCCCGTTAACTAGACCACAGCTGACCCCGTTAACCAGACCACTGAGACTACAGCTGACCCCCGTTAACTAGACCACAGCTGACCCCGTTAACCAGACCACTGAGACTACAGCTGACCCCCGTTAACTAGACCACAGCTGACCCCGTTAACCAGACCACTGAGACTACAGCTGACCCCGTTAACTAGAACACAGCTGACCCCGTTAACCAGACCACTGAGACTACAGCTGACCCCCGTTAACTAGACCACAGCTGACCCCGTTAACCAGACCACTGAGACTACAGCTGACCCCCGTTAACTAGACCACAGCTGACCCCGTTAACCAGACCACTGAGACTACAGCTGACCCCCAGACCACTGTTAACTAGACCACAGCTGACCCCGTTAACCAGACCACTGAGACTACAGCTGACCCCGTTAACCAGACCACTGAGACTACAGCTGACCCCCGTTAACCAGACCACTGAGACTACAGCTGACCCCGTTAACCAGACCACTGAGACTACAGCTGACCCCGTTAACCAGACCACTGAGACTACAGCTGACCCCGTTAACCAGACCACTGAGACTACAGCTGACCCCGTTAACCAGACCACTGAGACTACAGCTGACCCCGTTAACTAGACCACAGCTGACCCCGTTAACCAGACCACTGAGACTACAGCTGACCCCGTTAACTAGACCACAGCTGACCCCGTTAACCAGACCACTGAGACTACAGCTGACCCCGTTAACTAGACCACAGCTGACCCCGTTAACCAGACCACTGAGACTACAGCTGACCCCGTTAACTAGACCACAGCTGACCCCGTTAACCAGACCACTGAGACTACAGCTGACCCCGTTAACTAGACCACAGCTGACCCCCGTTAACCAGACCACTGAGACTACAGCTGACCCCGTTAACCAGACCACTGAGACTACAGCTGACCCCGTTAACCAGACCACTGAGACTACAGCTGACCCCGTTAACCAGACCACTGAGACTACAGCTGACCCCGTTAACCAGACCACTGAGACTACAGCTGACCCCGTTAACCAGACCACTGAGACTACAGCTGACCCCGTTAACCCACTGAGACCACTGAGACTACAGCTGACCCCGTTAACCAGACCACTGAGACTACAGCTGACCCCGTTAACCAGACCACTGAGACTACAGCTGACCCCCGTTAACCAGACCACTGAGACTACAGCTGACCCCCGTTAACCAGACCACTGAGACTACAGCTGACCCCGTTAACCAGACCACTGAGACTACAGCTGACCCCGTTAACCAGACCACTGAGACTACAGCTGACCCCGTTAACCAGACCACTGAGACTACAGCTGACCCCGTTAACCCAGACCACTGAGACTACTGAGACTACAGCTGACCCCGTTAACCAGACCACTGAGACTACAGCTGACCCCGTTAACCAGACCACTGAGACTACAGCTGACCCCGTTAACCAGACCACTGAGACTACAGCTGACCCCGTTAACCAGACCACTGAGACTACAGCTGACCCCGTTAACCAGACCACTGAGACTACAGCTGACCCCGTTAACCAGACCACTGAGACTACAGCTGACCCCCGTTAACCAGACCACTGAGACTACAGCTGACCCCGTTAACCAGACCACTGAGACTACAGCTGACCCCGTTAACCAGACCACTGAGACTACAGCTGACCCCGTTAACCAGACCACTGAGACTACAGCTGACCCCGTTAACCAGACCACTGAGACTACAGCTGACCCCGTTAACCAGACCACTGAGACTACAGCTGACCCCGTTAACCAGACCACTGAGACTACAGCTGACCCCGTTAACCAGACCACTGAGACTACAGCTGACCCCGTTAACCAGACCACTGAGACTACAGCTGACCCCGTTAACCAGACCACTGAGACTACAGCTGACCCCGTTAACCAGACCACTGAGACTACAGCTGACCCCCGTTAACCAGACCACTGAGACTACAGCTGACCCCGTTAACCAGACCACTGAGACTACAGCTGACCCCGTTAACCAGACCACTGAGACTACAGCTGACCCCGTTAACCAGACCACTGAGACTACAGCTGACCCCGTTAACCAGACCACTGAGACTACAGCTGACCCCGTTAACCAGACCACTGAGACTACAGCTGACCCCGTTAACCAGACCAGAGACTACAGCTGACCCCGTTACCCAGACTACAGCTGACCCCGTTACCCAGACTACAGCTGACCCCGTTACCCAGACTACAGCTGACCCCGTTACCCAGACTACAGCTGACCCCGTTACCCAGACTACAGCTGACCCCGTTACCCAGACTACAGCTGACCCCGTTACCCAGACTACAGCTGACCCCGTTACCCAGACTACAGCTGACCCCGTTACCCAGACTACAGCTGACCCCCGTTACCCAGACTACAGCTGACCCCGTTACCCAGACTACAGCTGACCCCGTTACCCAGACTACAGCTGACCCCCCCAGTTACCCAGACTACAGCTGACCCCCCAGACTACAGTTACCCAGACTACAGCTGACCCCCCCGTTACCCAGACTACAGCTGACCCCGTTACCCAGACTACAGCTGACCCCGTTACCCAGACTACAGCTGACCCCGTTACCCAGACTACAGCTGACCCCGTTACCCAGACTACAGCTGACCCCGTTACCCAGACTACAGCTGACCCCGTTACCCAGACTACAGCTGACCCCGTTACCCAGACTACAGCTGACCCCGTTACCCAGACTACAGCTGACCCCGTTACCCAGACTACAGCTGACCCCCGTTACCCAGACTACAGCTGACCCCGTTAACCAGACTACAGCTGACCCCGATACCCAGACTACAGCTGACCCCCGTTACCCAGACTACAGCTGACCCCGTTACCCAGACTACAGCTGACCCCGTTACCCAGACTACAGCTGACCCCGTTACCCAGACTACAGCTGACCCCGTTACCCAGACTACAGCTGACCCCGTTACCCAGACTACAGCTGACCCCGTTACCCAGACTACAGCTGACCCCGTTACCCAGACTACAGCTGACCCCCCAGACTACAGCTGACCCCGTTAACCAGACTACAGCTGACCCCCCCGTTACCCAGACTACAGCTGACCCCGTTAACCCTAGACCCCGTTAACCAGACTACAGCTGACCCCGTTACCCAGACTACAGCTGACCCCGTTACCCAGACTACAGCTGACCCCGTTACCCAGACTACAGCTGACCCCGTTACCCAGACTACAGCTGACCCCCCCGTTACCCAGACTACAGCTGACCCCGTTACCCAGACTACAGCTGACCCCGTTACCCAGACTACAGCTGACCCCGTTACCCAGACTACAGCTGACCCCGTTACCCAGACTACAGCTGACCCCCGTTACCCAGACTACAGCTGACCCCCGTTACCCAGACTACAGCTGACCCCCGTTACCCAGACTACAGCTGACCCCGTTACCCAGACTACAGCTGACCCCCGTTACCCAGACTACAGCTGACCCCGTTATCCAGACTACAGCTGACCCCCGATCTGTTCACCGGTGTGTTTCATCGTGTTTTTTATTTTCCTCAGAGGGCGACGGCGAGAAGCCATTTTCATCTCTAGCTGAGGAAGAGGATGGTGAAGCTAGCGGTCTGCCCGAGGAAGAGGATGGTGAAGCTAGCGGACTGCGCGAGGAAGAGGACGACAGCGGCGGCGTGTGTGACGTGTCGTTCGTCAGTCGTCCGTGGCGTATCGTGGACGGCAGTCTGAACAGGCCGGTGTGCAAAGGCATGCTGGACGCTGTCCTTTACCACATCATGACCCGGCCCGGTTTACCAGAACACGTCTTACTGGAACACTACAGAGGGGTCTTGCAGCCAGTGGTGGTACTGGACCTCGTGCAGGTAGGAACGACAACCACACCAGGGCCGTGCACAGACCTTTGGTGGGGCAGCTGCTAAATATATATATATAAATATTTTACCGTCATTCCATTCAACAGCATTCCCAAAAATTAAACCTCATTCCATTTCTACTGCTTCTATAGCCAAATTCACACTTTTTTAACAATTTTAATATAGCCATTTTCTTGTGATGTGGACTAGATCAGCTGATCATCGGGGGATGTAGACTAGATCAGCTGATCATCGGGATGTAGGCTAGATCAGCTGATCATCGGGATGTAGGCTAGATCAGCTGATCATCGGGGATGTAGGCTAGATCAGCTGATCATCGGGGATGTAGGCTAGATCAGCTGATCATCGGGGATGTAGGCTAGATCAGCTGATCATCGGGGATGTAGGCTAGATCAGCTGATCATCGGGGATGTAGGCTAGATCAGCTGATCATCGGGGATGTAGGCTAGATCAGCTGATCATCGGGGATGTAGACTAGATCAGCTGATCATCGGGGATGTAGACTAGATCAGCTGGGATGTAGGCTAGATCAGCTGATCATCTGGGATGTAGGTTAGATCAGCTGGGATGTAGACTAGATCCGCTGGGATGTAGACTAGATCCGCTGGGATGTAGACTAGATCCGCTGGGATGTAGACTAGATCCGCTGGGATGTAGACTAGATAAGCTGATCAGCGGGGATGTAGTGTAGATCAGCTGATCATCGGGGATGTAGACTAGATCAGCTGATCATCGGGGTGTAGGCTAGATCAGCTGATCATCGGGGTGTAGGCTAGATCAGCTGATCATCGGGGTGTAGGCTAGATCAGCTGATCATCGGGGTGTAGGCTAGATCAGCTGATCATCGCTAGATCAGCTGATCATCGGGGTGTAGGCTAGATCAGCTGATCATCGGGGTGTAGGCTAGATCAGCTGATCATCGGGGTGTAGGCTAGATCAGCTGATCATCGGGGTGTAGGCTAGATCAGCTGATCATCGGGGTGTAGGCTAGATCAGCTGATCATCGGGGTGTAGGCTAGATCAGCTGATCATCGGGGTGTAGGCTAGATCAGCTGATCATCGGGGTGTAGGCTAGATCAGCTGATCATCGGGGTGTAGGCTAGATCAGCTGATCATCGGGGTGTAGGCTAGATCAGCTGATCATCGGGGTGTATCAGCTGATCATCGGGTGTAGGCTAGATCAGCTGATCATCGGGGTGTAGGCTAGATCAGCTGATCATCGGGGTGTAGGCTAGATCAGCTGATCATCGGGGTGTAGGCTAGATCAGCTGATCATCGGGGTGTAGGCTGATCAGCTGATCATCGGGTGTAGGCTAGATCAGCTGATCATCGGGTGTAGGCTAGATCAGCTGATCATCGGGGTGTAGGCTAGATCAGCTGATCATCGGGGTGTAGGCTAGATCAGCTGATCATCGGGGTGTAGGCTAGATCAGCTGATCATCGGGGTGTAGGCTAGATCAGCTGATCATCGGGGTGTAGGCTAGATCAGCTGATCATCGGGGTGTAGGCTAGATCATCGCTGATCAGCTGATCATCGGGGGTAGGCTAGATCAGCTGATCATCGGGATGTAGATCAGCTGATCTCGGGGTGTAGGCTAGATCTGATCATCGGGATGTAGGCTAGATCTGCTGGGATGTAGACTAGATCTGCTGGGATGTAGACTAGATCTGCTGGGATGTAGACTAGATCTGCTGGGATGTAGACTAGATCTGCTGGGATGTAGACTAGATCTGCTGGGATGTAGACTAGATCAGGGATGATCAGATGATCAGGGGGATGTAGTGTAGATCAGCTGATCATCGGGATGTAGGCTAGATCAGCTGATCATCGGGATGTAGGCTAGATCAGCTGATCATCGGGATGTAGGCTAGATCAGCTGATCATCGGGATGTAGGCTAGATCAGCTGATCATCGGGATGTAGGCTAGATCAGCTGATCATCGGGGATGTAGACTAGATCAGCTGGGATGTAGACTAGATCAGCTGATCATCGGGATGTAGGCTAGATCATCGGGATGTAGACTAGATCAGCTGATCATCGGGGATGTAGACTAGATCAGCTGGGATGTAGACTAGATCAGCTGATCATCGGGGATGTAGACTAGATCAGCTGGGATGTAGACTAGATCAGCTGATCATTGACTTCAAGGTTGAGTTCATTAGAAAATAGTTATTGTTTGAATGGCAATTTGTTGCATTTAAAATGACAAAAGATAATTATATACAACAGAGGAAAGGTAAGTAAGCACCTGCTCCTTCACAGCTGCTGACATCACCAGTACTGGTCAGGTTCACTCACGTTCATCTCTCCCCTCCTCCTCCTCTCCTGCTCCTTCACAGCTGCTGACATCACCAGTACTGGTCAGGTTCACTCATGTTCATCTCTCCCTGTCCCTCCTGTTCCTCCCCTCTTCCTCTGGTCCTTCTCTCTCCCGTCCCTCCTCTCCTGCTCCTCTCCCTGTCCCTCCTTCTGTTCCTCCCCTCCTCCTCTGGTCCCACCTCTCCTGCTCCTCTCCCCGTCCCACCTCTCCTGCTCCTCTCCCCGTCCCTCCCTCTCCTGCTCCTCTCCCCCCGTCCCTCCTCTCCTGCTCCTCTCCCCCTCCCTCCCTCCTGCTCCTCTCCCCGTCCCTCCTCTCCTGCTCCTCTCCCCCCGTCCCTCCTCTCCTGCTCCTCTCCCCTCCCCGTCCCTCCTCTCCTGCTCCTCTCCCCGTCCCTCCTCTCCTGCTCCTCTCCCCGTCCCTCCTCTCCTGCTCCTCTCCCCGTCCCTCCTCTCCTGCTCCTCTCCCTCTCCCCGTCCCTCCTCTCCTGCTCCTCTCCCCGTCCCTCCTCTCCTGCTCCTCTCCCCGTCCCTCCTCTCCTGCTCCTCTCCCCGTCCCTCCTCTCCTGCTCCTCTCCCCGTCCCTCCTCTCCTGCTCCTCTCCCCGTCCCTCCTCTCCTGCTCCTCTCCCCGTCCCTCCTCCTCCTGCTCCTCTCCCCGTCCCTCCTCTCCTGCTCCTCTCCCCGTCCCTCCTCTCCTGCTCCTCTCCCCTCCCTCCTCCCTCCTCTCCTGCCCTCTCCCGTCCCTCCTCTCCTGCTCCTCTCCCCGTCCCTCCTCTCCTGCTCCTCTCCCCGTCCCTCCTCTCCTGCTCCTCTCCCCTGTCCCTCCTCTCCTGCTCCTCTCCCCCCTCCCTCCTCTCCTGCTCCTCTCCCCCTCTCCTGTCCCTCCTCTCCTGCTCCTCTCCCCGTCCCTCCTCTCCTGCTCCTCTCCCGTCCCTCCTCTCCTGCTCCTCTCCTGCTCCTCTCCCCTGTCCCTCCTCTCCTGCTCCTCTCCCCGTCCCTCCTCTCCTGCTCCTCTCCTCTCCCCTCCCCTCCCTCCCTGCTCCTCCCCTCCCTCCTCTCCTGCTCCTCTCCCCGTCCCTCCTCTCCTGCTCCTCTCCCCCCCCCTCCTCTCCTGTTCCTCTCCCCCTCCCTCCTCTCCTGCTCCTCTCCCTGTCCCTCCTCTCCCCCCTCCTGCTCCTCTCCCCCTCTGCTCCTCCCTCCTCTCCCTGCTCCTCTCCCCCTCCCTCCTCTCCTGCTCCTCTCCCCCCTCCCCCTCCTCTCCTGCTCCTCTCCCTCCTCTGCTCCTCTCCCCCCTCCTGCTCCTCTCCCCGTCCCTCCTCTGCTCCTCCTCTCTCCTCCCCTCAGGCCCTCGTTGAGTTGGGCTGTATCAAGAAGAAGTACGTGACCAGACGTCCCAAACCCTCCCTCTTCTCCCGCCCAGCCGCCGTCCTCATGGTGGGGGAGGAGAGAGAGGGAGAGACGGGGGTGAGGCTGGAGGAGACGGGGGTAAGGCTGGAGGAGACGGGGGTAAGACCGGCTGAGACGACCACTGTGTTCTATGAGCCGACCATCGACTGCTGTCTGCGTCTAGGACAGGTTTTACCCCATGAAAACAACTGGAACCAGTGGGTCCAGTTCGCACAACATGAGAACAAACAGTAAGGACTGGAGTTAAAACTGATTCTAATTCTTTAGTACCACGCTGTAGTGAAACGTTTTTAGGCCATAGACATAACGTTGTGCAACTGAAAATGTTTTGCAACAAAAAAATTGAAAGTTTTTGAAAGTATTGTGAAAAATGAAAGTTAGTCCCTGTCCGTTTCGTTCCCTATGATTCTGTTTGGTTCCATTGAGTTGTTAGTGGATACACACCAGGACTGCTAGGGGACGGGAGTTTTACTTGATCAGGATTAATAGGCCCAGGAGTTAAAACAACAAGTTTCTTCAGTGGTTAACCCAAAGGTCTTTCGTTCTGACTCTTATCGGACAGCAAGATTAGATTTTAGCTTAAAAAAATGTTTCGTTTCAGTTGTAGTGACACAGATCTCTGGGAATTAGTTTCACATCTTAGACGTCCTTTCGTCGGGGAAAACCTGTTGTGGTTTCATTTCAGTTTCGTGATTCTTTTCTTGAAAGTGTGATGTAATAAAAATTCTAATTGTGAAATGAGACTCATGATGCTTTTTTATAATCTAAGATGAAACAAGTGATTTAGTTTATTTTTAAAGAGACAACAGAACACTTTTTATGGTTTGTCAACATGGACACCTGTAAAAGCACAGCACTGTTCAGTACATTTACTATACATAACTACACATACAATACAGCACTGTTCAATACATTTACTATACATAACTACACATACAATACAGCACTGTTCAATACATTTACTATACATAACTATACATACAATACATTTACTATACATAACTACACATACAATACATTTACTATACATAACTACACATACAATACATTTACTATACATAACTACACATACAATACAGCACTGTTCAATACATTTACTATACATAACTATACATACAATACATTTACTATACATAACTACACATACAATACATTTACTATACATAACTACACATACAATACATTTACTATACATAACTACACATACAATACAGCACTGTTCAATACATGTACTATACATACAATACAGCACTGTTCAATACATTTACTATACATAACTATACATACAATACAGCACTGTTCAATACATTTGAATAACTTCATCATGATTTCAGTTTATTCAGCATGAAAAGTATATTGTTGCTGGTGAGTAACCAGCCCTGTTGCTGGTGAGTAACCAGTCCTGTTGCTGGTGAGTAACCAGCCCTGTTGCTGGGTGAGTAACCAGCCCTGTTGCTGGTTCAGTAACCAGCCCTGTTGCTGGTGAGTAACCAGTCCTGTTGCTGGTGAGTAACCAGCCCTGTTGCTGGTGAGTAACCAGCCCTGTTGCTGGTTCAGTAACCAGCCCTGTTGCTGGTGAGTAACCAGCCCTGTTGCTGGTTCAGTAACCAGCCCTGTTGCTGGTTCAGTAACCAGCCCTGTTGCTGGTTCAGTAACCAGCCCTGTTGCTGGTTCAGTAACCAGCCCTGTTGCTGGGTGAGTAACCAGCCCTGTTGCTGGGTGAGTAACCAGCCCTGTTGCTGGTGAGTAACCAGCCCTGTTGCTGGTGAGTAACCAGTCCTGTTGCTGGTGAGTAACCAGCCCTGTTGCAGCCCTGTTGCTGGTTCAGTAACCAGCCCTGTGAGTAACCAGCCCTGTTGCTGGTTCAGTAACCAGCCCTGTTGCTGGTGAGTAACCAGTCCTGTTGCTGGTGAGTAACCAGTCCTGTTGCTGGTGAGTAACCAGCCCTGTTGCTGGTGAGTAACCAGCCCTGTTGCTGGTGAGTAACCAGCCCTGTTGCTGGTGAGTAACCAGCCCTGTTGCTGGTGAGTAACCAGCCCTGTTGCTGTTGGTGAGTAACCAGCCCTGTTGCTGGTTCAGTAACCAGCCCTGTTGCTGGGTGAGTAACCAGCCCTATTGCTGGGTGAGTAACCAGCCCTGTTGCTGGGTGAGTAACCAGCCCTGTTGCTGGTGAGTAACCAGCCCTGTTGCTGGGTGAGTAACCAGCCCTGTTGCTGGTTCAGTAACCAGCCCTGTTGCTGGTGAGTAACCAGCCCTGTTGCTGGTGAGTAACCAGCCCTGTTGCTGGTAACCAGCCCTGTTGCTGGTGAGTAACCAGCCCTGTTGCTGGTGAGTAACCAGCCCTGTTGCTGGTTCAGTAACCAGCCCTGTTGCTGGTGAGTAACCAGCCCTGTTGCTGGTTCAGTAACCAGCCCTGTTGCTGGTTCAGTAACCAGCCCTGTTGCTGGTTCAGTAACCAGCCCTGTTGCTGGTTCAGTAACCAGCCCTGTTGCTGGTTCAGTAACCAGCCCTGTTGCTGGTTCAGTAACCAGCCCTGTTGCTGGTTCAGTAACCAGCCCTGTTGCTGGTTGAGTAACCAGCCCTGTTGCTGGTTCAGTAACCAGCCCTGTTGCTGGTTCAGTAACCAGCCCTGTTGCTGGTTCAGTAACCAGCCCTGTTGCTGGTTCAGTAACCAGCCCTGTTGCTGGTTCAGTAACCAGCCCTGTTGCCAGCCCTGTTGCTGGTTCAGTAACCAGCCCTGTTGCTGGTTCAGTAACCAGCCCTGTTGCTGGTTCAGTAACCAGCCCTGTTGCTGGTTCAGTAACCAGCCCTGTTGCTGGTTCAGTAACCAGCCCTGTTGCTGGTTCAGTAACCAGCCCTGTTGCTGGTTCAGTAACCAGCCCTGTTGCTGGTTCAGTAACCAGCCCTGTTGCTGGTTCAGTAACCAGCCCTGTTGCTGGTTCAGTAACCAGCCCTGTTGCTGCTGGTTCAGTAACCAGCCCCAGCCCTGTTGCTGGTTCAGTAACCAGCCCTGTTGCTGGTTCAGTAACCAGCCCTGTTGCTGGGTGAGTAACCAGCCCTGTTGCTGGGTGAGTAACCAGCCCTGTTGCTGGGTGAGTAACCAGCCCTGTTGCTGGTTGAGTAACCAGCCCTGTTGCTGGTTGAGTAACCAGCCCTGTTGCTGGTTGAGTAACCAGCCCTGTTGCTGGTTGAGTAACCAGCCCTGTTGCTGGTTCAGTAACCAGCCCTGTTGCTGGTTCAGTAACCAGCCCTGTTGCTGGTTCAGTAACCAGCCCTGTTGCTGGTTCAGTAACCAGCCCTGTTGCTGGTTCAGTAACCAGCCCTGTTGCTGGTTCAGTAACCAGCCCTGTTGCTGGTTCCTATTTCGCAACAAAGCCTCCTTCACTCACGCCGCCAAACTTACCTTAGTAAAACTGACTATCTTACCGATCCTCGACTTCGGCGATGTCATCTACAAAATAGCTTCCAATACTCTACTCAGCAAACTGGATGCAGTTTATCACAGTGCCATCCGTTTTGTTACCAAATCACCTTATGCCACCCGTCTCCTGCGACCTGAATGCTCTAGTCGGCTGGCCCTCGCTACATATTCATCGCCAGACCCACTGGCTCCAGGTCATCTACAAGTCCATGCTAGGTAAAGCTCCGTCTTATCTCAGTTCACTGGTCGCGATAACAACACCCACCCGTAGCACGCGCTCCAGCAGGTGTATCTCACTGATCATCCCCAAAGCCAATACCTCATTTGGCCGCCTTTCCTTCCAGTTCTCTGCTGCCAGTGACTGGAACGAATTGCAAAAATCGCTGAAGTTGGAGACTTATCTCCCTCACCAACTTCAAACATCTACTATCTGAGCAGCTAACCGATCGCTGCAGCTGTACATAGTCCATCTGTAAATAGCCCACCCAATCTACCTACCTCATCCCCATACTGTTTTTATTTTATTTACTTTTCTGCTCTTTTGCACACCAGTATCTCTACTTGCACATCATCATCTGCTCATTTATCACTCCAGTGTTAATCTGCTAAATTGTAAATCGTCTCTCCTATGGCCTATTTATTGCCTACCCCCTCATGCCTTTTGCACACACTGTATATAGACTTTCTTTTTTTCTACTGCGTCATTGACTTGTTTATTGTGTTATTGGCTTGTTTATTGTTTATTCCATGTGTGACTCTGTGTTGTTGTATGTGTCGCACTGCTTTGCTTTATCTTGGCCAGGTCGCAATTGTAAATGAGAACTTGTTCCTCAACTAGCCTACCTGGTTAAATAAAGGTGAAATAAAAAAATAAAATCAACAAGTATTTGAACCGTGTCACATCAGCTTTTCCAAATCAGTTCTCCATGTTGTTGAAATGACGTGGAAACAGCGTGGATTCAACCAGTCTGTCCCCAGCGGAGTGTCAGCGTTACCTTGTCAGGTGTCCCCAGCGGAGTGTCAGCGTTACCTTGTCAGGTGTCCCCAGCGGAGTGTCAGCGTTACCTTGTCAGGTGTCCCCAGCGGAGGGTCACCGTTACCTTGTCAGGTGTCCCCAGCGGAGGGTCACCGTTACCTTGTCACAGCGGAGGGTCACCGTTACCTTGTCAGGTGTCCCCAGCAGAGTGTCACCGTTACCTTGTCAGGTGTCCCCAGCGGAGTGTCACCGTTACCTTGTCACAGCGGAGTGTCACCGTTACCTTGTCAGGTGTCCCCAGCGGAGTGTCACCGTTACCTTGTCAGGTGTCCCCAGCGGAGGGTCACCGTTACCTTGTCACAGCGGAGGGTCACCGTTACCTTGTCAGGTGTCCCCAGCGGAGAGTCACCGTTACCTTGTCAGGTGTCCCCAGCGGAGGGTCACCGTTACCTTGTCAGGTGTCCCCAGCGGAGGGTCACCGTTACCTTGTCAGGTGTCCCCAGCGGAGGGTCACCGTTACCTTGTCAGGTGTCCCCAGCGGAGGGTCACCGTTACCTTGTCACAGCGGAGGGTCACCGTTACCTTGTCAGGTGTCCCCAGCGGAGAGTCGCCGTTACCTTGTCAGGTGTCCCCAGCGGAGAGTCACCGTTACCTTGTCAGGTGTCCCCAGCAGAGGGTCACCGTTACCTTGTCAGGTGTCCCCAGCGGAGGGTCACCGTTACCTTGTCAGGTGTCCCCAGCGGAGTGTCAGCGTTACCTTGTCAGGTGTCCCCAGCGGAGTGTCAGCGTTACCTTGTCAGGTGTCCCCTCTCCAGACTCCAGCTACGGGAGAGGGAGACCAGGCCAGGGGTTCAGGTCTTTATTCACAGCCTGCTATACCAGCTAGTAGTTTACTGTCTTATAATGTCAAGATCCTGTCAAATAAACAGTTCAATTGGATTGTGTAGATCAGTGTGTTGGAGGGTTAGTATGTGTGTTGGTGTGCCTTTGTGTGTGTCCTGTAACCAGGTTCATAGCTGATGGTGTGTGTGTGTGTGTGTGTGTGTGTGTGTGTTGGTGTACCTTGTCTTTGTGTGCGTCCTGTAACCAGGTTCATAGCTGATGGTGTGTGTGTGTGTGTGTGTGTGTGTGTGTGTTGGTGTACCTTTGTGTGTGTCCTGTAACCAGGTTCATAGCTGATGGTGTGTGTGTGTGTGTGTGTGTGTGTGTGTGTGTGTGTGTGTGTGTACCTTGTCTTTGTGTGTGTCCTGTATTTGTTACTTTTATTTCTTATTGTTGGTAAACCATTAAACCACATGGTTGGTTAAGGGCTTGTCAGTCAGCATTTCACTGGAAGGTTGTTAGAGGAATTAAATTCCTATATATTTATTAACCAATTCAATTAATACACTCAGCCCATTTCTAAGGATTTGTAAGATACTTATTTGCATAAAATGGGCAGAGACCAGTCTCAAACTAAGGCAATAGAGTTTATTCTCGAGAGTACTGAACATGATACAATTTACAACAGGTTATAAACTGAGAATGAAGTCATTATAGTTCACAAGCCTTCCTACATCGTTCCCTCGCCGGTTTAGATCATTTACGACCAGGCCAAGGACTCCCTGTGTAGATGAGCATTCTAGCCAGTCTGACGATAAGTTCATTCGTTTCTACCAAGGAACAGACAGTCTTTGTTCTAATTCTTGATTATAATTACACACATTATACTCAGTACTAGGATTAAAATAAAATTCATACATCTATACAGTAACATAAGAGTATTCTGATTAGTACATATACAGTAACATAATAGTATTCTGATTAGTACATATACAGTAACAGAATAGTATTCTGATTAGTACATATACAGTAACAGAATAGTATTCTGATTAGTACATATACAGTAACAGAATAGTATTCTGATTCGTACATATACAGTAACAGAATAGTATTCTGATTAGTACATATACAGTAACAGAATAGTATTCTGATTAGTACATATACAGTAACAGAATAGTATTCTGATTAGTACATATACAGTAACAGAATAGTATTCTGATTAGTACATATACAGTAACAGAATAGTATTCGGATCAGTACATATACAGTAACATAATAGTATTCGGATTAGTACATATTGTCGTGGAAATTTCCCCTATTTACCTAATCATGAGCGCAAACCACACACAAGTCAGAGTTAGTTATCAACGTCCATTTTTAATTATATGTGCTTTATCACAACCCTGTGACTCTCAGATCAATTCAGTGTCTATCAATGAATTCTCTGAGAGCCCCCCTCTGCATTGCAACTGCCATCCTTTAATAGCAAAGAACACACATAGTCAGACAGCATAGACATAATACATCGTTCAGCTTTGTCTCCTTACTCAAACCCCAGAACCATAAACCAACCCTCCATATCAACAGGCATATATCAAATTGTCATTTAGATACAACCAATTCTAAATACAACCAATCCTGGACAAACTCACGGAGAGGATAGAATGATTCCAGACACTGCCATCCTCCTTTCCCCGATGGGAAAAGTAGGGAGTGACTGGCACACAGACACAGTGGAGCAAAAGATATGTTTACACATGATGACACCTTGACCTCTCCCCTCTCTGCGGCCCACACATTGACCTCTCCCCTCTCTGCGGCCCACACCTTGACCTCTCCCCTCTCTGCGGCCCACACCTTGACCTCTCCCCTCTCTGCGGCCCACACATTGACCTCTCCCCTCTCTGCGGCCCACACCTTGACCTCTCCCCTCTCTGCGGCCCACACTTTGACCTCTCCCCTCTCTGCGGCCCCTGCAACTTAGTCTTGACATAGAACAGATAACTGCAACCTCGCCACAGTATTATACAAAAATAACATTCTTGATGAGAAGTAACTTACAAACATATGATGAATATAAAACATCTTACCTATGTTACCAACAAATTCTGATTATTCCACAACAATATACAGTAACATAATAGTATTCTGATTAGTACATATACAGTAACATAATAGTATTCTGATTAGTACATATACAGTAACATAATAGTATTCTGATTAGTACATATACAGTAACATAGTAGTATTCTGATTAGTACATATACAGTAACATAGTATTCTGATTAGTACATATACAGTGACATAATTAGTATTCTGATGAGTCAGTCCTGATTGAAATGTATACATAATTATTAATCTGAGTCGGTCCTGATTGAAATGTATACATAATTATTAATCTGATGAGTCAGTCCTGATTGAAATGTATACATAATCAGTATTCTGATGAGTCAGTCCTGATTGGAATGTATACATAATTAGTATTCTAATGAGTCAGTCCTGATTGAAATGTATACATAATTATTAATCTGATGAGTCAGTCCTGATTGAAATGTATACATAATTATTAATCTGAGTCAGTCCTGATTGAAATGTATACATAATTAGTATTCTGATGAGTCAGTCCTGATTGAAATGTATACATAATTATTAATCTGATGAGTCAGTCCTGATTGAAATGTATTGAAATGTATACATAATTAGTGTTCTGATGAGTCGGTCCTGATTGAAATGTATACATAATTAGTGTTCTGATGAGTCAGTCCTGATTGAAATGTATACATAATTATTAATCTGATGAGTCGGTCCTGATTGAAATGTATACATAATTATTAATCTGATGAGTCAGTCCTGATTGAAATGTATACATAATCAGTATTCTGATGAGTCAGTCCTGATTGGAATGTATACATAATTAGTATTCTAATGAGTCAGTCCTGATTGAAATGTATACATAATTATTAATCTGATGAGTCAGTCCTGATTGAAATGTATACATAATTAGTATTCTGATGAGTCAGTCCTGATTGAAATGTATACATAAATATTAATCTGATGAGTCAGTCCTGATTGAAATGTATACATAATTAGTATTCTGATGAGTCGGTCCTGATTGAAATGTATACATAATTAGTATTCTGATAAGTCGGTCCTGATTGAAATGTATACATAATTAGTATTCTGATGAGTCAGTCCTGATTGAAATGTATACATAATTAGTGTTCTGATGAGTCAGTCCTGATTGAAATGTATACATAATTAGTGTTCTGATGAGTCAGTCCTGATTGAAATGTATACATAATTAGTATTCTGATGAGTCAGTCCTGATTGAAATGTATACATAATTAGTCATTATTGATAACCAATCCCTTAACAAAGGTCTACACCTGTTGTATTTGGTACATGTGACAATTACGGTTTGATTTGTAACCAGGTGCATAGCTGAAGGTGTGTGTGATGTAGCCAGCTACGTATCTGAAGCTGTGTGTGTGAAGTAGCCAGCTACGTATCTGAAGGTGTGTGTGTGAAGTAGCCAGCTACATATCTGAAGGTGTGTGTGTGAAGTAGCCAGCTACGTAGCTGAAGGTGTGTGTGTGAAGTAGCCAGCTACGTAGCCGAAGGTGTGTGTGTTAGTGTACCTTGCCTTTTGTGTGTGTTCTTTAGCCAGCTACGTAGCTGAAGGTGTGTGTTCTGTAGCCAGCTATGTAGCTGAAGATGTGTGTTCTGTAGCCAGCTATGTAGCTGAAGGTGTGTGTTCTGTAGCCAGTTACGTAGCTGAACGTGTGTTCTGTAGCCAGCTATGTAGCTGAACGTGTGTGTTCTGTAGCCAGCTATGTAGCTGAAGGTATGTGTTCTGTAGCCAGCTATGTAGCTGAAGGTGTGTGTTCTGTAGCCGGCTATGTAGCTGAAGGTGTGTGTTCTGTAGCCAGCTATGTCGCTGAAGGTGTGTGTTCTGTAGCCAGCTATGTCGCTGAAGGTGTGTGTTCTGTAGCCAGCTATGTCGCTGAAGGTGTGTGTTCTGTAGCCAGCTATGTAGCTGAAGGTGTGTGTTCTGTAGCCAGCTACGTTGCTGAAGGTGTGTGTTCTGTAGCCAGCTATGTAGCTGAAGGTGTGTGTTCTGTAGCCAGCTACGTTGCTGAAGGCGTGTGTTCTGTAGCCAGCTACGTAGCTGAAGGCCTGTGTTCTGTAGCCAGCTACGTAGCTGAAGATGTGTGTTCTGTAGCCAGCTATGTCGCTGAAGGTGTGTGTTCTGTAGCCAGCTATGTCGCTGAAGGTGTGTGTTCTGTAGCCAGCTATGTAGCTGAAGGTGTGTGTTCTGTAGCCAGCTACGTTGCTGAAGGTGTGTGTTCTGTAGCCAGCTACGTTGCTGAAGGTCTGTGTTCTGTAGCCAGCTACGTAGCTGAAGGTGTGTGTTCTGTAGCCAGCTATGTCGCTGAAGGTGTGTGTTCTGTAGCCAGCTATGTCACTGAAGGTGTGTGTTCTGTAGCCAGCTATGTAGCTGAAGGTGTGTGTTCTGTAGCCAGCTACGTTGCTGAAGGTGTGTGTTCTGTAACCAGCTATGTAGCTGAAGGTGTGTGTTCTGTAGCCAGCTACGTTGCTGAAGGTGTGTGTTCTGTAGCCAGCTACGTTGCTGAAGGTCTGTGTTCTGTAGCCAGCTACGTAGCTGAAGGTGTGTGCGTGATGTAGCCAGCTACATAGCTGAAGGTCTGTGTTCTGTAGCCAGCTACGTAGCTGAAGGTGTGTGCGTGATGTAGCCAGCTACATAGCTGGAGGTGTGTGTTCTGTAGCCAGCTATGTAGCTGAAGGTGTGTGTTCTGTAGCCAGCTATGTAGCTGAAGGTGTGTGTTCTGTAGCCAGCTATGTAGCTGAAGGTGTGTGTTCTGTAGCCAGCTATGTAGCTGAAGGTGTGTGTTCTGTAGCCAGCCACGTAGCTGAAGGTGTGTGTTCTGTAGCCAGCTATGTAGCTGAAGGTGTGTGTTCTGTAGCCAGCTACGTAGCTGAAGGTGTGTGTTCTGTAGCCAGCTACGTAGCTGAAGGTGTGTGTTCTGTAGCCAGCTACGTAGCTGAAGGTGTGTGTTCTGTAGCCAGCTACGTAGCTGAAGGTGTGTGTTCTGTAGCCAGCTACGTAGCTGAAGGTGTGTGTTCTGTAGCCAGCTACGTAGCTGAAGGT
>NW_024608743.1:0-42500 GCF_018296145.1 Oncorhynchus tshawytscha | reverse complement strand
GGACACACACAGTTCCATTAGGATCAAGGGGCTCATGGGACAGGTGAGGAACCGTCTCTCGTACGCCTGAGGAGGAACACAGTTCCATTAGGAACAAGGGGATCATGGGAGGAACCGTCTCTCGTACGCCTGGAGGACACACACATACAGTGGATTCAGAAAGATTACAGCCTCGACTATGCTTGGTTATGACACTATAAGCTTGGCACACCTGTATTTGGGGAGTTTCTCCCATTCTTCTCTGCCGATCCTCTCAAGCTCTGTCAGGTTGGATGGGGAGCATCGCTGCACAGCTATTTTCAGGTCTCTCCAGAGATGTTTGATCGGGTTCAAGTCCGGGCTCTGGCTGGGCCACTCAAGGACATTCAGAGACTTGTCCCAAAACCAATCCTGCGTTGTCTTGGCTGTGTGCTTAGGGTCGTTGTTCTGTTGGAAGGTGAACCTTCACCCCAGTCTGGGGTTCTGAGCGCTCTGGAGTAGGTTTTCATCAAATACCTCTCTGTACTTTGCTCCGTTCATCTTTTCCTTAATCCTGACTAGTCTCCCAGTCTCTGCCGCTGAAAAACATCCCCACAGCATGATGTTGCCACCACCATGCTTCACCGTAGGGATGGTGCCAGGTTTCCTCCAGACGTGACGCTTGGCATTGAGGCCAAAGAGTTCAATCTTGGTTTCATCAGACCAGAGAATCTTGTTTCTCATGGTCAGAGTCCTTTCGGTGCCTTTTGGCAAACTCCAAGCGGGCTGTCATGAGCCTTTTACTGAGGAGTGGCTTCTGTCTGGCCACTCTACCATTAAGGCTTGATTGGTGGAGTGCTGCAGTGATGGTTGTCCTTCTGGAAGGTTCTCCCATCTCCACAGAGGAACTCTGGAGCTCTGTCAGAGTGAACATCGGATTCTTGGTCACCTCCCTGACCAACGCCCTTCTCCCCCGATTGCTCAATTTGGCCGGGCGGCCACCTCTAGGAAGAGTCTTGGTGGTTCCAAACTTCCATTTAAGAATGATGGAGGCCACTGTGTTTTTGGGGACCTTCAATGCTGCAGAAATGTTTTGGTATCCTACCCCAGATCTGTGCCTCGACACAATCCTGTCTCCAAGGGTCTGAATGGGTCTGAATACTTATGTAAATAAGGTATTTCTGTTTTTTTATTTGTAATAAATTGGCAAACATTTCTAAAAAACAGTTTTTGCTTTGTCATTATGGGGTATTGTGTACAGATTGAGGGAAAATAATTAATGTAATCAATTTTAGAATAAGGCTGTAATGTAACAAAATGTGGAAAATGTCAAGAGGTCTGAATACTTCCTGAATGCACCATAACACCACTGCCACCATGGGGCACTCTGTTCACAATGTTGTCACTATCGGTGACACACTGGGTCAGTCTCTGTTGTGAGTTCTTACTGCTCTACTGTGTCAGAGGGAGGCAGCAGTCGTATTATTGAGGAGTAACATGGAGTAGTAACACGGAGTAGTAATATGTAATATAGAGTAGTAACATGCAGTAGTAACATGTAATATGCAGTAGTAATATGTCATATGGAGTAGTAATATGTCATATGGAGTAGTAATATGTCATATGGAGTAGTAATATGGAGTAGTAATATAGAGTAGCAATATGGAGTAGTAATATGTCATATGGAGTAGTAATATGGAGTAGTAATATAGAGTAGCAATATGGAGTAGTAATATGTAATATGGAGTAGTAATATGTCATATGGAGTAGTAATATGTCATATGGAGTAGTAATATGTCATATGGAGTAGTAATATGTAATATAGAGTAGTAATATAGAGTAGTAATATGTAATATAGAGTAGCAATATAGAGTAGTAATATGTAATATAGAGTAGCAATATGGAGTAGTAATATGTAATATAGAGTAGTAATATGTAATATGGAGTAGTAATATGGAGTACTAACATGTAATATGGAGCAGTAATATGGAGCAGTAATATGGAGTAGTAATATGGGAGTAGTAATATGTAATATAGAGTAGTAATATGCAATATGGAGTAGTAACATGGAGTAGTAATATGGAGTAGTAATATGTAATATGGAGTAGTAATATGGAGTAGTAACATGCAATATGGAGTAGTAATATGCAGCAGTAATATGGAGTAGTAATATGGAGTAGTAATATGTCATATGGAGTAGTAATATGTCATATGGAGTAGTAATATGGAGTAGTAATATGTAATATGGAGTAGTAATATGTAATATAGAGTAGTAATATGGAGTAGTAATATGTAATATGGAGTAGTAATATGGAGTACTAACATGTAATATGGAGCAGTAATATGGAGTAGTAATATGTAATATGGAGTAGTAATATGTAATATAGAGTAGTAATATGCAATATGGAGTAGTAACATGGAGTAGTAATATGGAGTAGTAATATGGAGTAGTAACATGCAATATGGAGTAGTAATATGCAGTAGTAATATGGAGTAGTAATATGGAGTAGTAATATGGAGTAGTAATATGTCATATGGAGTAGTAATATGGAGTAGTAATATGTAATATGGAGTAGTAATATGTAATATGGAGTAGTAATATGGAGTAGTAATATGTAATATAGAGTAGCAATATGGAGTAGTAATATGTCATATGCAGTAGTAATAAGGAGTACTAACATGTAATATGGAGTAGTAATATGTAATATAGAGTAGCAATATGGAGTAGTAATATGTAATATAGAGTAGTAATATGGAGTACTAACATGTAATATGGAGCAGTAATATGGAGTAGTAATATGGAGTAGTAATATGTAATATGGAGTAGTAATATGTAATATAGAGTAGTAATATGCAATATGGAGTAGTAACATGGAGTAGTAATATGGAGTAGTAATATGTAATATGGAGTAGTAATATGGAGTAGTAACATGCAATATGGAGTAGTAATATGGAGTAGTAATATGGAGTAGTAATATGTCATATGGAGTAGTAATATGGAGTAGTAATATGTCATATGGAGTAGTAATATGTAATATGGAGTAGTAATATGTAATATGGAGTAGTAATATGTAATATAGAGTAGTAATATGTAATATAGAGTAGCAATATGGAGTAGTAATATGTCATATGCAGTAGTAATAAGGAGTACTAACATGTAATATGGAGTAGTAATATGTAATATGGAGTAGTAATATGGAGTACTAACATGTAATATGGAGTAGTAATATGGAGAAGTAACATGGAGTAGTAATATGGAGTAGTAATATGTAATATGGAGTTGTAACATGCAATATGGAGCAGTAATATGGAGTAGTAATATGCAGTAGTAATATGGAGTAGTAATATGGAGTAGTAATATGTCATATGGAGTAGTAATATGTCATATGGAGTAGTAATATGTAATATGGAGTAGTAATATGTAATATGGAGTAGTAATATGTAATATGGAGTAGTAATATGTAATATAGAGTAGTAATATGTAATATAGAGTAGCAATATGGAGTAGTAATATGTCATATGCAGTAGTAATAAGGAGTACTAACATGTAATATGGAGTAGTAATATGTAATATGGAGTAGTAATATGGAGTACTAACATGTAATATGGAGTAGTAATATGGAGTAGTAATATGGAGAAGTAACATGGAGTAGTAATATGGAGTAGTAATATGTAATATGGAGTTGTAACATGCAATATGGAGCAGTAATATGGAGTAGTAATATGCAGTAGTAATATGGAGTAGTAATATGGAGTAGTAATATGTCATATGGAGTAGTAATATGTCATATGGAGTAGTAATATGTCATATGGAGTAGTAATATGTCATATGGAGTAGTAATATGGGAGTAGTAATATGTAATATGGAGTAGTAATATGTCATATGGAGTAGTAATATGTCATATGGAGTAGTAATATGTCATATGGAGTAGTAATATGTCATATGGAGTAGTAATATGGAGTAGTAACATGTAATATGGAGTAGTAACATGGAGTAGTAATATGGAGTAGTAATATGGAGTAGTAACATGCAATATGCCGTAGTAATATGGAGTAGTAATATGCCGTAGTAATATGGAGTAGTAACATGCAATATGGAGTAGTAATATAGAGTAGTAATATGGAGTAGTAATATAGAGTAGTAATATGGAGTAGTAACATGTAATATGGAGTAGTAACATGGAGTAGTAATATGGAGTAGTAACATGTAATATGGAGTAGTAACATGGAGTAGTAACATGTAACATGGAGTAGTAACATGGAGTAGTAATATGGAGTAGTAACATGTAATATGGAGTAGTAATATGTAACATGGAGTAGTAATATGGAGTAGTAATATGGAGTAGTAACATGTAATATGGAGTAGTAATATGGAGTAGTAACATGGAGTAGTAATATGGAGTAGTAACATGCAATATGGAGTAGTAATATGTAACATGGAGTAGTAACATGGAGTAGTAACATGCAATATGGAGTAGTAACATGGAGTAGTAACATGCAATATGGAGTAGTAATATGGAGTAGTAACATGCAATATGGAGTAGTAATATGGAGTAGTAACATGCAATATGGAGTAGTAACATGGAGTAGTAACATGCAATATGGAGTAGTAAATGTGAGCTTTGTGTCTAGAGTTTTGGAAACATCGAGGTTCTGAAATTAGCGGCAAAGTGATTGTAAAAACCGGAAGGAGCCTCCTGTGATGTGGCGCTACCAGTCTCATCATCTCCCCTTTTCCAGCCTCATAAATATAAACATGTATCGGGGTAGAATAACCGGCGTTCTCTGGTGATGACAGGGAGCATCGCTGTGTTGTGTTTCTATGGTTTCACAATGGCAGAGGGTGGACTGTGTGTGTGTCTGTCTGTCTGTCTGTGTGTCTGTGTGTCTGTGTCTCTGTGTCTCTGTCTCTGTCTGTCTGTGTCTCTGTGTGTGAGATATCACCTCAGGGTAATTGTGAGGAGACTCGAGATAGCAATAAACTAGGGGGACCGAAGGCGCCTGTTTAATTAATTACCCCGCACGCTCTCTTAATTACAAACGAGGCTTGAGTGCCTGTCTGCCAGCACTCATTAATTTAACTCTTCTCTTCCTCTTAATTAGAGTTATTTACAGCCGGAATGACAGGACCATTTCCTTAATTAGTCTGAATTTAGAGTTCTGGAAAGATGATTGAAGGCCTACATTCACCTGTAAATTACCTAATTGAAGGCCTACATTCACCTGTAAATTACCTAATTAAAGGCCTACATTCACCTATAAATGACCTAATTGAAGGCCTACATTCACCTATAAATGACCTAATTGAAGGCCTACATTCACCTATAAATGACCTACTTGAAGGCCTACATTCACCTGTAAATGACCTAATTGAAGGCCTACATTCACCTATAAATTACCTAATTGAAGGCCTACATTCACCTATAAATGACCTAATTGAAGGCCTACATTCACCTATAAATGACCTAATTGAAGGCCTACATTCACCTATAAATGACCTAATTGAAGGCCAACATTCACCTGTAAATTACCTAATTGAAGGCCTACATTCACCTATAAATGACATAACTGAAGGCCTACGTTCTAGGACTACGACTAGTCCATTACAAGACAAAAATGTTTCCCCTTAAACCACTTGAGTGTTGCTTTAACAGAATGCTTAGGGTCATTGCCCTGCTGGAAGGTGAACCTCCGTCCCAGTCTCAAATCTTTGGAAGACTGAAACAGGTTTCCCTCAAGAATTTCCTTATATTTAACGTTATCCATCATTCCTTCCATTCTGACCAGTTTCGCAGTCCCTGATGCTGCCACCACCACCACCATGCTTCACTGTGGGGATGGTATTCTCGGGTGATGAGAGGTGTTGGGTTTGTGCCAGACATAGCGTTTTCCTTGATGCTCAAAAAGCTAAATGTTTGTCTCATCTGACCAGAGTACCTTCTTCCATATGTTTGGGGGAGTCTCCCACGTGCCTTTTGGCAAACACCAAACATGTTTGCTTATTTTTTTCTTTAAATGTTTGTTTTTCTGGTCACTCTTCCGAAAAGCCCAGCTCTGTGTAGTGTACGGCGTAAAGTGGTCCTATGGACAGATACTCTAATCTCCGCTGTGGAGCTTTTCGGCTCCTTCAGGGTTATCTTTGGTCTCTTTGTTGCCTCTCTGATTAATGCCCTCCTTGCCTGGTTCGTGAGTTTTGGTGGGCGGCCCTCTCTTCGCAGGTTTGTTGTGGTGCCATATTCTTTCCATTTTTTAATAATGGATTTAATGGTGCTCTGTGGGATGTTCAAAGTTTCTGATATTTTTTTATAACTCAACCCTGATCTGTACTTCTCCACAACTTTGTCCCTGACCTGTTTGGAGAGCTCCTTGGTCTTCATGGTGCCCCTTGCTTAGTGGTGTTGCAGACTCTGGGGCCTTTCAGAACAGGTGTGTATATATATACTGAGATCATGTGACAGATCATGTGACACTTACATTGCACACAGGTGGACTTGATTTAAATAATTATGTGACTTCTGAAGGTAATTGGTTGCACCAGATATTATTTAGGGGCTTCATAGCAAAGGGGGTGAATACATATGCAAAGAGGGTGAATATATATGCAAAGGGTGTGATTACATATGCAAAGGGGGTGAATATATATGGGGTGAATACATATGCAAAGAGGGTGAATACATATGCAAAGAGAGTGAATACATATGCAAAGAGAGTGAATACATATGCAAAGAGAGTGAATACATGTGCAAAGAGGGTGAATACATATGCAAAGAGGGTGAATATATATGGGGTGAATACACATGCAAAGGGAGGAATACATATGCAAAGAGGGTGAATACATATGCAAAGAGGGTGATTACATATGCAAAGGGGGTGAATACATATGCAAAGGGAGTGAATACATATGAAAAGGGGGTGAATACATATGAAAAGGGGGTGAATACATATGCAAAGAGGGTGAATACATATGCAAAGAGGGTGAATATATATGGGGTGAATACATATGCAAAGGGAGTGAATATATATGGGGTGAATACACATGCAAAGGGGGTGAATACATATGCAAAGGGAGTGAATATATAGGGGGTGAATACATATGCAAAGGGAGTGAATACATATGCAAAGGGAGTGAATACATATGCAAAGGGAGTGAATACATATGCAAAGGGGGTGAATACATATGCAAAGGGAGTGAATACATATGCAAAGAGGGTGATTACATATGCAAAGGGAGGGTGATTACATATGCAAAGGGGGTGATTACATAATACATATGCAAAGGGGGTGATTATGCAAAGGGAGTGATGCAAAGGGGTGATTACATATGCAAAGAGGGTGATTACATATGCAAAGAGGGTGATTACATATGCAAACACCACTTTTAAGTTTATTGTTTTTTTAGAATTTTTGGAAACATTTGATTTTTTTCATTTCACTTCACCAATTTGGACTATTTTGTATATGTCCATTACATGAAATCCAAATAAAAATCCATTTAAATTACAGTTTGCAATGCAACAAAATAGGATAAACGCCAAGGGGGATGAATACTTTTTGTGGTGTCTTAAAATGGAGGCAAAGCACTTACCTAGTAATTAAACAATGAATTTTAGCTGTCCTTACCTGTTTAAAAATGAATAACCATTTAGCTGTCCTTACCTAGGATTTTAACAATGAATAACCATTTAGCTGTCCTTACCTAGGATTTAAACAATGAATAACCATTTAGCTGTCCTTACCTAGGATTTTAACAATGAATAACCATTTAGCTGTCCTTACCTAGGATTTAAACAATGAATAACCATTTAGCTGTCCTTACCTAGGATTTTAACAATGAATAACCATTTAGCTGTCCTTACCTAGGATTTAAACAATGAATAACCATTTAGCTGTCCTTACCTAGGATTTTAACAATGAATAACCATTTAGCTGTCCTTACCTAGGATTTTAACAATGAGCAACCATTTTATCAACTTCCACTGTCCTCAAAGAGTTGCTTCATGTCCTCTTCATTTCTATGTACAGAAAGGAGACAGAATGAGGTGACCATGTGTGATCTATAGAGTCCCAAGAGGGGAATTGTAGGCTGTATATTCATGTAGAGAATTGAATCAATTGCGTGGGAACTTTAACAAGTAGAAAGGAGAAAGAACAGAGACAATAGAGAAAGAACAGAGACAACAGAGGGAGAACAGAGACAATAGAGAAAGAACAGAGACAACAGAGAGAACAGAGACAATAGAGAAAGAACAGAGACAACAGAGAGAGAACAGAGACAATAGAGAAAGAACAGAGACAACAGAGAGAGAACAGAGACAATAGAGAGAGAACAGAGACAACAGAGAGAGAACAGAGACAATAGAGAGAGAACAGAGACAACAGAGAAAGAACAGAGACAACAGAGAGAGAACAGAGACAATAGAGAAAGAACAGAGACGATAGAGAGAGAACAGAGACAATAGAGAGAGAACAGAGACAATAGAGAAAGACAGAGACATAGAGAGAGAACAGAGACAATAGAGAAAGAACAGAGACAATAGAGAAAGAACAGAACAACAGACAATAGAGACAATAGAGAAAGAACAGAGACAATAGACAATAGAGAAAGAACAGAGACAATAGAGAAAGAACAGAGACAATAGAGAAAGAACAGACAATAGAGAGAGAACAGAGACAATAGAGAGAGAACAGAGACAATAGAGAAGAACAGAGACGATAGAGAGAGAACAGAGACAATAGAGAGAGCACAGAGACAATAGAGAAAGAACAGAGACAATAGACAATAGAGAGAGAACAGAGACGATAGACACTAGAGAGAGAACAGAGACGATAGAGAAAGAACAGAGACGATAGAGAAAGAACAGAGACAATAGAGAGAGAACAGAGACAATAGAGAAAGCACAGAGACGATAGAGAGAGAACAGAGACGATAGAGAGAGAACAGAGACGATAGAGAGAGAACAGAGACGATAGAGAGAGAACAGAGACAATAGAGAAAGCACAGAGACGATAGAGAGAGAACAGAGACAATAGAGAAAGCACAGAGACAATAGAGAAAGACAGAGACAATAGAGAGAGAACAGAGACGATAGAGAAAGAACAGAGACGATAGAGAAAGCACAGAGACAATAGAGAAAGAACAGAGACAAGAGAGAGAACAGAGACGATAGAACAGAGACAGAGACGATAGAGAGAGAACAGAGACGATAGAGAGAGAACAGAGACGATAGAGAAAGAACAGACAATAGAGAGAGAACAGAGACAATAGAGAAAGAACAGACAATAGAGAGAGAACAGAGACAATAGAGAGAGAACAGAGACAATAGAGAAAGAACAGAGACAATAGAGAGAGAACAGAGACAATAGACAATAGAGAGAGAACAGAGACTATAGAGAAAGAACAGAGACAATAGAGAAAGAACAGAGACGATAGAGAAAGCACAGAGACGATAGAGAAAGCACAGAGACAATAGAGAAAGAACAGAGACAATAGAGAAAGAACAGAGACAATAGAGAAAGAACAGACAATAGAGAGAGAACAGAGACAATAGAGAGAGAACAGAGACAATAGAGAAAGAACAGAGACAATAGAGAGAGAACAGAGACAATAGACAATAGAGAGAGAACAGAGACTATAGAGAAAGAACAGAGACAATAGAGAAAGAACAGAGACAATAGAGAAAGAACAGAGACAATAGAGAAAGAACAGAGACAATAGAGAAAGAACAGAGACAATAGAGAAAGAACAGAGACAATAGAGAAAGCACAGAGACAATAGAGAAAGAACAGAGACAATAGAGAAAGAACAGAGACAATAGAGAAAGAACAGAGACGATAGAGAAAGAACAGAGACAATAGAGAAAGGAGAAAGAACAGAGATGATAGAGAAAGAACAGAGACAATAGGAAGACAGTGAGATGGAATATAGGCCTGCAAATCTGAGAGAAAATGAAATGAGAAGACTGATCTCCTGACTTTGTCTGGGTAATACTATCATAATATAATGTCTGATTGAACTATTTGAATGTCTTCAAACCTGTCAATGTTCATCATGTTGTTTATCTTACTGTCGTTTTGCTATTAACCTATTTGCTTTAAATGTGAACTAAACACACGAGGCCTAAACAGTTTTACCTCTGAGCTATACGAAAAGCATTTTCTTCTAATTAAACTAAATCAAAATGAAATTGTTTCTTACTTCCTGGGGAATTTGTTATTTGTCCAATGAATATAAATGACAGATGTCAGATGATGATTGCATCAGATGAAACTGCGGAATAAATCTGGGGAGAAACACTTCAGATTTCACTTTAATTGGAATGTTTATTCTAATCTACACCTCCAACTTTAAACGTCTTTTTTTTTTATTCCATTAGGTTACATAGTTAAATGTTAAGTGGTGAAAAATGTTTCAGTAATATAAAAAAAATATAAATGTTTTTCATAAAATAAAACATGAACATTATTACGTTGTACTACATTAGAAACTTTAGCCATAATAACTTTATTTGTTAATATAATATAATGACTCTTCTAAATTACAGCGCAATCCAACCGAGTTAATATGAGCAGGTATAATCTTTCACATAAAAACAACCCTCATTGTCGCTCGATCCACCATGAAAGAGAAGCAATTAACTAAGTTTAGACTTCCACAGGCAGGTCGTCCCACTGAACAGCAGTAAGGAGTCTGAGGGGTTTAGACTTCCACAGGCAGGTCGTCCCACTGAACAGCAGTAAGGAGTCTGAGGGGTTTAGACTTCCACAGGCAGGTCGTCCCACTGCACAGCAGTAAGGAGTCTGAGGGTTTAGACTTCCACAGGCAGGTCGTCCCACTGAACAGCAGTAAGGAGTCTGAGGGGTTTAGACTTCCACAGGCAGGTCGTCCCACTGAACAGCAGTAAGGAGTCTGAGGGGTTTAGACTTCCACAGGCAGGTCGTCCCACTGAACAGCAGTAAGGAGTCTGAGGGGTTTAGACTTCCACAGGCAGGTCGTCCCACTGAACAGCAGTAAGGAGTCTGAGGGGTTTAGACTTCCACAGGCAGGTCGTCCCACTGAACAGCAGTAAGGAGTCTGAGGGGTTTAGACTTCCACAGGCAGGTCGTCCCACTGAACAGCAGTAAGGAGTCTGAGGGGTTTAGACTTCCACAGGCAGGTCGTCCCACTGAACAGCAGTAAGGAGTCTGAGGGGTTTAGACTTCCACAGGCAGGTCGTCCCACTGAACAGCAGTAAGGAGTCTGAGGGTTTAGACTTCCACAGGCAGGTCGTCCCACTGCACAGCAGTAAGGAGTCTGAGGGTTTAGACTTCCACAGGCAGGTCGTCCCACTGAACAGCAGTAATGAGTCTGAGGGTTTAGACTTCCACAGGCAGGTCGTCCCACTGAACAGCAGTAAGGAGTCTGAGGGTTTAGACTTCCACAGGCAGGTCGTCCCACTGAACAGCAGTAAGGAGTCTGAGGGGTTTAGACTTCCACAGGCAGGTCGTCCCACTGAACAGCAGTAAGGAGTCTGAGGGTTTAGACTTCCACAGGCAGGTCGTCCCACTGAACAGCAGTAATGAGTCTGAGGGTTTAGACTTCCACAGGCAGGTCGTCCCACTGAACAGCAGTAAGGAGTCTGAGGGGTTTAGACTTCCACAGGCAGGTCGTCCCACTGAACAGCAGTAAGGAGTCTGAGGGGTTTAGACTTCCACAGGCAGGTCGTCCCACTGAACAGCAGTAAGGAGTCTGAGGGTTTAGACTTCCACAGGCAGGTCGTCCCACTGAACAGCAGTAAGGAGTCTGAGGGGTTTAGACTTCCACAGGCAGGTCGTCCCACTGAACAGCAGTAAGGAGTCTGAGGGTTTAGACTTCCACAGGCAGGTTGTCCCACTGAACAGCAGTAAGGAGTCTGAGGGTTTAGACTTCCACAGGCAGGTCGTCCCACTGAACAGCAGTAATGATTCTGAGGGGTTTAGACTTCCACAGGCAGGTCGTCCCACTGCACAGCAGTAAGGAGTCTGAGGGGTTTAGACTTCCACAGGCAGGTCGTCCCACTGAACAGCAGTAAGGAGTCTGAGGGTTTAGACTTCCACAGGCAGGTCGTCCCACTGAACAGCACCCATCATCTGGCCCTAAACGTGTGATAAAAGGCTACCGCAACAGCACCAGAGCTGGAAGCTGGTGTATTTGCCAAACCAATTTTTAACACTGCAACGTGACATCTGTGTGTAATTGGTCAGTGTGACCTGTCATTTTAACGTGTGTGTGTGTGTGTGTGTTAACTGCACTTCTGTAACCCTGCACCTGCAGCGTCTGTAGGAAAGAGAACCTTCACCTGAGAGGTGTAAAATGTTATTTCTTTCAATAAAATGTACTGAATATATGTCCTTTTTATTCACGTGAATAATTTGAATCTTGTGAGTCATCCAGGGTCTTTAGAATGTGATGTGTTGGGGAACTTTAGAATGATTAGAATGTGATGTGTTGGGGAACTTTAGAATGATTAGAATGTGATGTGTTGGGGAACTTTAGAATGATTAGAATGTGATGTGTTGGGGAACTTTAGAATGATTAGATGTGATGTACTGGGGAACTTTAGAATGATTAGAATGTGATGTGTTGGGGAACTTTAGAATGATTAGAATGTGATGTGTTGGGGAACTTTAGAATGATTAGAATGTGATGTGTTGGGGAACTTTAGAATGATTAGAATGTGATGTGTTGGGGAACTTTAGAATGATTAGAATGTGATGTATTGGGGAACTTTAGAATGATTAGAATGTGATGTACTGGGGAACTTTAGAATGATTAGAATGTGATGTGTTGGGGAACATTAGGATGTGATGTGATTTAGAATGTTAGAATGTGATGTACTGGGGAACTTTAGAATGATTAGAATGTGATGTGTTGGGGAACTTTAGAATGATTAGAATGTGATGTGTTGGGGAACTTTAGAATGATTAGAATGTGATGTACTGGGAACTTTAGAATGATTAGAATGTGATGTGTGTGGGGAACTTTAGAATGATTAGAATGTGATGTGTTGGAGAACTTTAGAATGATTAGAATGGATGTGTTGGGGAACTTTAGAATGATTAGAATGTGATGTGTTGGGGAACTTTAGAATGATTAGAATTGGATGTGTTGGAGAACTTTAGAATGATTAGAATGTGATGTGTTGGGGAACTTTAGAATGATTAGAATGTGATGTGTTGGAGAACTTTAGAATGATTAGAATATGATGTGTTGGGAACTTCAGAATGATTAGAATGTGATGTGTTGGAGAACTTTAGAATGATTAGAATTGGATGTGTTGGGGAACTTAAGAATGATTAGAATGTGATGTGTTGGAGAACTTTAGAAATGATTAGAATTGGATGTGTTGGGGAACTTTAGAATGATTGCGTGTGTATATCCTGTATAGGGGAAGATGCTCAGAAGGTGAGAGTATATATCCTGTATAGGGGAAGATGCTCAGAAGGTGAGAGTATATATCCTGTATAGGGGAAGATGCTCAGAAGGTGAGAGTATATATCCTGTATAGGGGAAGATGCTCAGAAGGTGAGAGTATATATCCTGTATAGGGAAGATGCTCAGAAGGTGAGAGTATATATCCTGTATAGGGGAAGATGCTCAGAAGGTGAGAGTATATATCCTGTATAGGGGAAGATGCTCAGATGTTCAGAAGGTGAGAGTATATATCCTGTATAGGGAAGATGTTCAGAAGGTGAGAGTATATATCCTGTATAGGGAAGATGCTCAGAAGGTGAGAGTATATATCCTGTATAGGTGATGCTCAGAAGGTGAGAGTATATATCCTGTATAGGGGAAGATGCTCAGAAGGTGAGAGTATATATCCTGTATAGGGAAGATGCTCAGAAGGTGAGAGTATATATCCTGTATAGGAGAAGATGCTCAGAAGGTGAGAGTATATATCCTGTATAGGGAAGATGCTCAGAAGGTGAGAGTATATATCCTGTATAGGAGATGTTCAGAAGGTGAGAGTATATATCCTGTATAGGGAAGATGTTCAGAAGGTGAGAGTATATATCCTGTATAGGGAAGATGCTCAGAAGGTGAGAGTATATATCCTGTATAGGGAAGATGCTCAGAAGGTGAGAGTATATATCCTGTATAGGGAAGATGCTCAGAAGGTGAGAGTATATATTCTGTATAGGGAAGATGCTCAGAAGGTGAGAGTATATATCCTGTATAGGGAAGATGTTCAGAAGGTGAGAGTATATATCCTGTATAGGGGAAGATGCTCAGAAGGTGAGAGTATATATCCTGTATAGGTGATGCTCAGAAGGTGATGCATCAGAAGGTGAGAGTATATATCCTGTATAGGGGAAGATGCTCAGAAGGTGAGAGTATATATCCTGTATAGGGAAGATGCTCAGAAGGTGAGAGTATATATCCTGTATAGGAGAAGATGCTCAGAAGGTGAGAGTATATATCCTGTATAGGGATGTTCAGATGTTCAGAAGGTGAGAGTATATATCCTGTATAGGGAAGATGCTCAGAAGGTGAGAGTATATATCCTGTATAGGGAAGATGTTCAGATGTTCAGAAGGTGAGAGTATATATCCTGTATAGGGAAGATGTTCAGAAGGTGAGAGTATATATCCTGTATAGGGAAGAAGATGTTCAGAAGGTGAGAGTATATATCCTGTATAGGAGAAGATGCTCAGAAGGTGAGAGTATATATCCTGTATAGGGAAGATGTTCAGATGTTCAGAAGGTGAGAGTATATATCCTGTATAGGGGAAGATGTTCAGATGTTCAGGGTGAGAGTATATATCCTGTATAGGAAGATGCTCAGAAGGTGAGAGTATATATCCTGTATAGGGAAGATGCTCAGAAGGTGAGAGTATATATCCTGTATAGGAGAAGATGCTCAGAAGGTGAGAGTATATATCCTGTATAGGGAAGATGCTCAGAAGGTGAGAGTATATATCCTGTATAGGGGAAGATGCTCAGAAGGTGAGAGTATATATCCTGTATAGGGAAGATGCTCAGAAGGTGAGAGTATATATCCTGTATAGGGAAGATGCTCAGAAGGTGAGAGTATATATCCTGTATAGGGAAGATGCTCAGAAGGTGAGAGTATATATCCTGTATAGGGAAGATGCTCAGAAGGTGAGAGTATATATCCTGTATAGGGGAAGATGCTCAGAAGGTGAGAGTATATATCCTGTATAGGGGAAGATGTTCAGATGCTCAGAAGGTGAGAGTATATATCCTGTATAGGGGAAGATGTTCAGAAGGTGAGAGTATATATCCTGTATAGGGGAAGATGCTCAGAAGGTGAGAGTATATATCCTGTATAGGGGAAGATGCTCAGAAGGTGAGAGTATATATCCTGTATAGGTGATGCTCAGAAGGTGAGAGTATATATCCTGTATAGGGGAAGATGTTCAGATGCTCAGAAGGTGAGAGTATATATCCTGTATAGGGGAAGATGCTCAGAAGGTGAGAGTATATATCCTGTATAGGTGATGCTCAGAAGGTGAGAGTATATATCCTGTATAGGGGAAGATGCTCAGAAGGCTTTTAACTTCCAACATCATTTACATAATCCAATGATGTCACAATGCTCTGAGACAGAAGCTGCTGCTCCAATTGCACACAACACGCTTTCACATCAGGCATTTAGGAGTGTCAAAAATAATCCTGTTTCCCATCATTTTTATTAATTCTGCACAGTGTATGCTACCCCGAGGAATAGCAGATGTTGACATCAATGAAAACCCGTAGTCTCTACTTTATAGCTTGCTGGTGGCATCCCCCATCAAGATGAACATGGAAAAGATGGTTTAGATTCAATTGTTTACTCAAAGGCCAATAAAGCTTTCTTGAACTTCTCTGTGTTTGTAGTTGGCCAATCTTACAGTAGTGTTGTGAGAATCAGACTGCAGTGTGCTCGGTCTACCTGGAGAGGGCGCCAGAGCTCTGATTTTACGTTCCTGAACGAAACCAGCGTTGTTTTTTCCCAGGTCAAGAGACCCAGGTCAGGAGGATAAGTAATGATTCCAATTGGAAGCTTTAGAAAAGAAACAGATTCATGGGACCAGCGCCGTTGCTAACTAGCATTGCTGGCTCCTTAGTTTAGAATTCTTCCATTATGCAAAGAGTTATGGGATATTAGAATACTCTTGTCGCAACCGTTCTTATCTTCAAACTAGGTTTATTCAAACCACACTGTTCACTCCCGGAGAAGAAGAGAATGGATGGATTAATTTCCATAATCATCATATGACTAACAACACAAAGCACCCACACCAATAACACCGACCGTAAACACAACTTTTTGATATTTGAATAGCTCCCAAAGTGCCCAATAAAGCACTCAGAAGCAGCTAACACCCACCTACCCACTGGGCTATAAACTAGATCACCCACTTTAACCAGACACTGGAGAGGTTTAAAAACGGGAAACAATCTCTCTATAACGATAAGTGCTTTTAACGTGTTTTAATGTATCTATTTATTAGGAAAGGACCCTCTATCTAGCCTATCATTTCGTGTGTGTGTGTGTGTGTGTGTGTGTGCGTGCGTGTCAGGTCTAAGTATCACATTTTTATCCATACATCATTATAATATAGTTTCAGCCGACACTTCGTTTCACGATCAAAACCGAAAAATTGACGTGTTGACATATTTGATAAGAGGTAAAAAAATATAACAAACAAAAGCACCATATTTGTTATAGTACATTCTGTAATGAATATATTTTTATTTGTACATATATATCCTAGGCCTCTGTCAAACATATCAACCTATTTATCATGTTTCATTTTCGATGGTGTAATAACCTTGGTTACTATAATTAGGCCTCTGCCTTAACAACCTGAAGAAACGTATTCTTTTTTTTTTAATAGGCCCTGCTCGTCAATTCTTCTGACACGAACTGTGTGATTGTCAATCTGTTAATTACGTGTATTTAATAAAGCTTTAATTTGACATCCTTCCACCGAGCTCGAAGTCTATCTGTGACGTCGTGGTGTTCGGAGTCTGATCGTTGGCTCGAACCCCTCTCTTCCACGTTCTACAGCGCATGGATTGCATTCTCCCTCCTTCCACAGAATTGACTCTGACAATTACAATAGCGGGATAATTGCAATCTGTCGCCGTGTATTCCGTGTTAACATATCACAAAGTTATCCCAACGCGATTCACTGCACATATGCTCTGTTCTACATAGACAGCCCCTCCATGCAATTATAACCGAATTTCACGGTGTGGGCTTTTAATGCTAATTTATCCCCTTTCTGGCCCATGGGCCAGCCTGAGATGCCAAACCGGCAAGTGACGTTCCATGCACGCATGTGTGTGTGTTTAGATGGGGGGGGATAGAGAAATATAGAGAGTGAAATTGTGTATGTGTGAGAGAGGGAGGGTGGTGTGGGGGGATCAGATATCGGCTGTCTTTGTTTAACCAGCCTCGCGCCTCTCAACCGGGGTAATGGGACAGAAGATATTGGTGTGTGTAGTGGGGTACGGCGCGAGGCCGACAGAAGCGATGAATTAAAAAGGTGTCAATAAATGTGTGTCAGACAATGAGCTAAAACACACACGGGCCTCGAGGGGGACAAAGAAGGACAGATGGAGAGGGAGGGGACCAGGGAGGGTGGGCTGGGGCCTGTGTGTGTGGTGGTGTTGGGGGGGGTGACAGGGTCCCCATCAGAGAAGGATCAGAGCGGGGAAATGGGAGGACAATGTTCTGGGAATAATTTAAACCGATTTGGGAGCCTGGTCCCTGAAGTGAATAATTTAAACCGTTGATTAACTACACTAAACAAGAGCCAATATTAATTAACTCATTCTGAACGGGAAGGCTTGTGCCGCGCGCCTGAGAGCTACAAGCTTTGTTTTTTAGTGAACAGCGTTCTAAAGTTAGTTCATTAAAGGAAAAATATACTCAATACGTCAGTGTTTTTTCATTAGTCCACTGTTAATACGGTCCCAAATTGTTTTGCGTGTCAGCAAAATGTCACGTGTGTGAGACCCCAGCGAGTGCACGTTATGATGATAGATACACACACACACACACACACACTATATGGCCCCAAGGCTACAACTTAAGGAGGTCCCCAAAAACACGTCCTTATGAAAATCATCTCCCCATCAGAACAGTTAATGCAACGCAAGGCCTAACACCACCGCTAGGAGGCGCTCTAACGTTAACCACAGTGTCAAGCCCCGCTTCCTCTAATTAAGGTTTAAATTGGGTGAATTTAATTGAGCTAATTAGCCAGGATAACGGCTTTAATTGATAAGTAATTATCTGCCATATGATAGGTTATTTATTCTCCTCACCTCGCGGCTCAGTCTCTCACTCTCTCAACCACTAAACCCAGCACCATGTTTCATCTCGCGCTGATCTGTTAATACATTTACAACATTTGTTTTTTTTATGTCAACAAGCTTTGGGAAATAATTAGGGCTAAATTCTCAGGGAATATTTCATTACGCTTCAATATCATCTGGCCCCCTGGCTCCGTTGCATATATAGGACTAACGCATGTCTACCCAGAAAATATTAGACCACGCGAAGGGAGCAGGTCTACCAGGACCGGAAATAACACTGTGGAAACTTGTCAACTTTAGGCTGTATATGAATAGACAAGAGCTTTTACAATAGACTACCTAGACGGTCTTGGACAACGAACAAAGACCAGGGTGCCTAAACCAGTCACTATGGATATAGACTGAATGGAACTCAACGGTGTTCTAATGAGTGATTGGCATGGGCCTCGCCTCGGAACCGTTAGAACCCCTTTGTGTGTCATTCCCAGGTTCTGTTCTGAGCTGGAGCCTCAGCCTGCCTTGGCTGCCTGGCCGATTCATCAGGGTTCGCGTGGAAGCCTGAACCTGATTCTCCCTAATTAAAACATATTTTCTCGTTTACGGTGCGGCTATAAGCAGGCCTCGAGGGAAACCGGGGCTTCCTCCCCCTCCAGCAGTCTACCTGGCAGATGGTCAGGCTCCTCGTACCCACTGGCCGGTCCGGTACGGGCTGATAAAGAGGCTTTCTCCCTCTCTCTCGCTCTCTCTCTCCTCCGTGGCGCGCCACTCCCCACGTCAGATCCGAACAACGTGCGTAGCCGACCGGAGAGAGGATAAGAACACAGGATAACAAAGGAGATATTAACCACTTAAAACACGTACGCACACACACACACACACACAGACAGCGGTCAACAGTGATGCTGTAGTATTGCGCAATGATGATTCTGACGAACTACTGAAAGCAGTATCATGATATTAGGCCTTGACATAAGGAGGAATCAGATGTCAGAATGTTGCCCCATCATTCTAGAAGGTTGAACATTCCACGCAGGAGACGCAAAGCTGTCGATGTTTCCTCTGGTTTTTTTTTTAGAGACGACTTACATTAAACCATTTTTATTTTTTACCATTTTAATTGTATTTAACCTTTATTTAACTAGGCAAGTCAGACCTGCTTGGTTTAATTTAGCCAAATGTAAAGAGAACTGCTTCCAACATATTGTACACTCATCAGATCAGTGCCAATAACAAACAGGCTAAATGTAGCCTAATGTAATAAAACAATAAAGTTTGAATACGTTTGAATAAGATGTAAAGGTAAGAAGTCAAATGTAAATATATGCCTATATATGCTAATGAAGCTTAAACAATATATAAATGGATCATCATCAGTTTCCAATCGTTTTCAATAAAAACATATTTTTAATGTCAAATAATATAATACATTTAAAAATCCCCCCAAAACCCAAACGGCCCTTAAAATACTGGAGAAAAACCTTTAAAACACAATAAACACATTGGACGAAACCAGTGAAAACAGATTACAATATTTAGCCTATTAAATACAAAGAAATTAAACATTATTCAAGCATAAAACGGAATCATCAACACCCTGTGAATGGAGATAAATAGCCGTACACAAATTGAACAAAAATGAGCGGTTTAAACGCATTAAAATGCCTCCACCGTTTTTAAGGCGAAATAATAATGATGTTTGAAATAAGTCTCTTTGAAGTCAATATAAAAGGATAAAATCATAGAAACATTAAATAACATTTCATTAAATAACGATCATTCACAACTGTGTTTTATTTCACACAACTTTTACAACCAAGGAGTTTGAAAAGTTACTTATTCAAACCAAAATATTTCCACAAAGGTCTAGAAGTATGAAGTTGTTACTACCCAGAGATGCCGCATAAAACGAGGTGACAACCTCTTCAGATCTGGCAGATGAAAAGCGCCATTCAGGGGCCAACGATATAACACAACGTGCGCACGTTTGGTTGCTGCACGAGCATAAGAGCAAAGAGCATGAGGTTACGGGATCTAATCTTTTGGACATGTGTTGGGCAAGTCACGAGCTCTGTATGACTTCAAGAGCACGTCTCTATTCTCCAGGACCCAAGCTGTCGCTTTCCGAACAGTAGCCAGGAACCCAGCTCAGCAACAGAGCGCTTACAGGAGACGAGAGGCCAACCTTTCCACGGGCCAAGTCAACTCGTCATCACCTGACTTCTGGAAGTAATGTTTTGTGTTGTTTTATGATACTAAATCTACTACACAGAATGTATTACGGATATAACCTATAACATTACACGATTCTTGATCATATCTGGTTCTCTCTACTCTTTAGGCTGTAACTCTGAGGCATAGTTTACAGACGAGAAACTGGGTTAGCTGGGGATTTGCCTCGTCTATATTTTTCTGTTGCGATTTTTTTAAAGAGTGAACTGTTATGAGGAATAAGTCAAATTTGAACCCCTTCTCTCCCCTTCTCCTCTCCTCTCCTCCTCTTCACTCTGTCACGCACCTTCACCATAAAGCAGCAGACGGGGTGATTAAATGCAGGGCTGGTGAAAATATATGCAAATGATCACCGCGCACAAAAGCTGCGCACAAATTGGCGTCACCATTTCTCAAATGATATCATTACTATATTTTGAAAATGTTAATCTGTTGAGCCGGATTTCCCGCGGGAGTTGAGTAAATTAGCTATATTTCCGTGCAGCTCGTGCCAAGGCAGCCGAGGAAAGACGCGGGAGGGGAGAGGGGAGGGACAAGGAGAGAAGAAGAAATGACAAGCACCTCTGATTCACTGATTACAATTAGCCTCTCTGGTTCGGACTTCTTCAAGCATTGATAATTTTCGGCATATTAAGCACGTTTTACCGAAAGGTGATAAGTCAGATTTAATTTAAATGAAAGTATTGCTTTAATGGAAGTTGGGTTATTATTATTAAAAGACCTCATTCTCATTTTAGATTCAGTTTATCCTGCCTCAACATAAACGCAAACGTGAGAGAAAAAGAGAGTTAGAGAGAGATGGAGGAGAGAGGGAGGAGAGAGTGAGAGAGATTTTTGAAGGGCATTGGGGGTAGGACTGAATAAGGTAATTTGAAGGGAATTACTTTTTCCATTTTCTATCCCTCCCAAAAAAGTGAATTAAAAATAAATATAGATTTTTTTAAACTCCCCAAATCAATCGCATTTGCTTCCCCTCGGTGTCTGTACATCGACAGCCGGACAATGACGTATAATTAGGTGGAGGAACCATTTTTAATTGCATGGGATTAGGGAAAGAATCTCGCTCACTAGTTCCCAGACTCAGAAGGAAAAAGGTTTTTGTCGGGTTCTCTCCAACACTTTTACAAACAAAGCTTTTCATTTTGTATGAGGAAACTAAGTAAAAAAAATAATTAAAAAAAACACATCAACACACAGAAAAATCATTTAACTCTGTAATTGGAATCTGCATCTAGATTTGTTTTATTTTACAAAGCGGAGATCAAAATCAAATCACCTCCCGACAATTAATTAAGATTTATCTCTCTCCCCCCCCCCCCTCTCTGGCCCTAATTATCAACCAATCGACTAATAGCGTGCGACTTCATTCAGATAGTTAAAAAATTACTTGTGTGAACTTAATTGGGTAATTAAAACAGTCAACTGCCTCCCGTTAACTCCGTTAATTAAAAATAAATGTGACGTTACGTGGTTCTAGGGGACTATTATTGACACACGGGGACACGGAGGAGGAGGAGGAGGAGGAAGAGGGAGGAGGAAGAACGAGAGGACGAGAAGGAAAGGAGGAGGAGGAGAATGAGGTAGCGCAAGTTATTTTATTGGCAGATGTTATTGGTTTGTTTGGGGAGGTGGTGGGGTGGTGGAGGGGTGTCTGTCGGAGCACCTGCCATGTGTACCTCTGCCTCCGGGCGTAGTAATGATGAATTTAATAACGGGGAACCCCCGGGACTCTACGCCTTCCGTATTGACCCCTATAAGCAACGACTAGCCAGCGGGAGAAATGACTGCAGACCAATGGCCTTCACACAAAACACATCGATTCATTCATCTAATGTCAGGAACACTCTGGTTCTAACCACTAAAGCTGCCTCACCTCAACTGGAGGTTAATGACCTGATGTTATGATGCGTTATAAAGCCTCTATAACCTGTCTATTGAAGCCTCAACTCAACTGGAGGTTAATGACCTGATGTTATGATGCGTTATAAAGCCTCTATAACCTGTCTACTGAAGCTTCAGCTCAACTGGAGGTTAATGACCTGATGTTATGATGCATTATAAAGCCTCTATAACCTGTCTATTGAAGCCTCAACTCAACTGGAGGTTAATGACCTGATGTTATGATGCGTTATAAAGCCTCTATAACCTGTCTACTGAAGCTTCAGCTCAACTGGAGGTTAATGACCTGATGTTATGATGCGTTATAAAGCCTCTATAACCTGTCTACTGAAGCTTCAGCTCACTGGAGGTTAATGACCTGATGTTAAGTGCTTATAACCTGTGAAGGACTGTTAATGACCTGAGGACAGGAATAAGATGGATAAGATGTGCTGTGTGTGTGCTTATAGTGAAGGACTGTCAATGAGAAAGGACAGGAATAAGATGGATAAGATGTGTGTGTGTGTGTGTGTGAGAGAGAGAGAGGTCAGTCCATTCATTTTAAAGCGTCAATCTGCAGTTGAAGCTGAGAGACGAGGCTGGAGAAACATCACCACTCTCAAATTCATAGACAGAGCTATGGATGCAAGGACTGACCATCCATGATATCAACTTTATAGTTGTTACCATGTTTTGAGGCGATGTAGTGTTTATTTACATTTACTTTGTTTACAAACATCAGAGTAAAACAAGTTTATATTTTGGGTTCTGATGGGGTACAACAGTGGAACTAAGCTAATGAGGCACTTCTAAGTTATAGTATTCAAGAATCAATGGGTACAAATCATTAATTTATACGTCCAAAAATGGATGTATCAACTGCTGATTGCCCCTTTAGTAACCTTTTACTGCAGTGGGCTAATAGATCAAATATATCACAACTGTTTTACATAGAAACACCGGATTTTCAGCAGGTTTAACAAAAAATAATGCATATTAAATTCTGAAAGATATGAAGAACATTCCACCCATGAGGCCACCAGAGGGCGATTTGGTCATTTGACTGCAGGAACTGCCCTTGACGGTCACAAAGTACTGCACTGTAGTCTCTGGTCTGAACCATACAGGACCTTGAGGTCGTAGGGTCATAGGGTCATAGGGTGCTGCTCTCTGGTCTGAACCATACAGGACCTTGAGGCCGTAGGGTCATAGGGTGCTGCTCTCTGGCCTGAACCATACAGGACCTTGAGGTCGTATGGTCATAGGGTGCTGCTCTCTGGCCTGAACCATACAGGACCTTGAGGTCGTAGGGTCATAGGGTCATAGGGTGCTGCTCTCTGGTCTGAACCATACAGGACCTTGAGGTCATAGGGTGCTGCTCTCTGGCCTGAACCATACAGGACCTTGAGGTCGTAGGGTCATAGGGTGCTGCTCTCTGGCCTGAACCATACAGGACCTTGAGGTCGTAGGGTCATAGGGTGCTGCTCTCTGGTCCGAACCATACAGGACCTTGAGGTCGTAGGGTCATAGGGTGCTGCTCTCTGGCCTGAACCATACAGGACCTTGAGGTCGTAGGGTCATAGGGTGCTGCTCTCTGGTCCGAACCATACAGGACCTTGAGAAGCATAGGGTCATAGGGTGCTGCTCTCTGGTCTGAACCATACAGGACCTTGAGGTCGTAGGGTCATAGGGTCACAGGGTCTTTTCTCTGAGTGTTGGTCATGAAAAGTTGGTTTAGCCACTCATCTATAACACACAGACAGTCTAGAGTTCAGCCCAAACAATTTAATCCTCTAAAGAAAAATACTCTCCCCGCCATTCCTTCTCTCTCCTATTCCTTCTCTCTCCTATTCCTTCTCTCACCCATTCCTTCTCTCTTTCATTCCTTCCTTCCTTCTCTCTCCCTCTCTCTCTCCTTCCTTCTCTCTCTCGCCTTCCTTCTCTCTCTCCATCCTTCTCTCTCTGCCACTCCTTTTCTCTCTCCTTCCTTCTCTCCCTCTCTCTCCCCCCTCTCTCTCCTTCCTTCTCTCTCCTCTCTCTCCTTCCTTCTCACTCTCCCCTTCCTTCACTCTCTCACCTTCTTTCTCTCTCCTGCCTTCCTTCTCTCTCTCCTTCCTTCTCTCTCTCTTTCATTCATTCTCTCTCTCCCCTTCTCTCTCTCCTTCCTTCTCTCTCTCCCCTTCCTTCTCTCTCCTTCCATCTCTCTCTCCCCTTTCCTTCTCTCTCTCCTTCCTTCTCTCTCTCCCATCCTTCTCTCTCTCCCCTTCCTTCTCTCTCTCTCTTCCTTCCTTCTCTCTCCATCCTTCTCTCTCTTAGATATTTAGTTGTTACAGTAGTTTTTGTTAGTTAGTTGTTACTGTAGATGTTGTTAGTTAGTTGTTACTGTAGATGTTGTTAGTTAGTTGTTACTGTAGATGTTGTTAGTTAGTTGTTACTGTAGATGTTGTTACTGTAGATGTAGTTAGTTAGTTGTTACTGTAGATGTTGTTAGTTAGTTGTTACTGTATATGTTATTACTGTAGATGTAGTTAGTTAGTTGTTACTGTAGATGTTGTTAGTTGTTACTGTAGATGTTGTTAGTTAGTTGTTACTGTAGATGTTGTTAGTTAGTTGTTACTGTAGATGTTGTTAGTTAGTTGTTACTGTAGATGTTGTTGTTAGTTGTTACTGTAGATGTTGTTAGTTAGTTGTTACTGTAGATGTTGTTACTGTAGATGTTGTTAGTTAGTTGTTACTGTAGATGTTGTTAGTTAGTTGTTACTGTAGATGTTGTTAGTTAGTTGTTACTGTAGATGTTGTTAGTTAGTTGTTACTGTAGATGTTGTTAGTTAGTTGTTACTGTAGATGTTGTTAGTTAGTTGTTACTGTAGATGTTGTTGTTAGTTGTTACTGTAGATGTTGTTAATTAGTTGTTACTGTAGATGTTGTTGTTAGTTGTTACAGTAATTGTTGTTAGTTAGTTGTTACTGTAGATGTTGTTAGTTAGTTGTTACAGTAGTAGTTGTTGTTAGTTAGTTAGTTGTTACTGTAGATGTTGTTGTTAGTTGTTACAGTAGTAGTTGTTGTTAGTTTGTTAGTTGTTACTGTAGATGTTGTTAATTAGTTGTTACTGTAGATGTTGTTAGTTAGTTGTTACTGTAGATGTTGTTAGTTAGTTGTTACTGTAGATGTTGTTAGTTAGTTGTTACTGTAGATGTTGTTAGTTAGTTGTTACTGTAGATGTTGTTAGTTAGTTGTTACTGTAGATGTTGTTAGTTAGTTGTTACTGTAGATGTTGTTAGTTAGTTGTTACTGTAGATGTTGTTAGTTAGTTGTTACTGTAGATGTTGTTAGTTAGTTGTTACTGTAGATGTTGTTAGTTAGTTGTTACTGTAGATGTTACTGTAGATGTTACTGTAGATGTTGTTAGTTAGTTGTTACTGTAGATGTTGTTAGTTAGTTGTTACTGTAGATGTTGTTAGTTAGTTGTTACTGTAGATGTTGTTAGTTAGTTGTTACTGTAGATGTTGTTAGTTAGTTGTTACTGTAGATGTTGTTAGTTAGTTGTTACTGTAGATGTTGTTAGTTAGTTGTTACTGTAGATGTTGTTAGTTAGTTGTTACTGTAGATGTTGTTAGTTAGTTGTTACTGTAGATGTTGTTAGTTGTTACTGTAGATGTTGTTAGTTAGTTGTTACTGTAGATGTTGTTAGTTAGTTGTTACTGTAGATGTTGTTAGTTAGTTGTTACTGTAGATGTTGTTAGTTAGTTGTTACTGTAGATGTTGTTAGTTAGTTGTTACTGTAGATGTTGTTACTGTAGATGTTGTTGTTAGTTGTTACAGTAGTAGTTGTTGTTAGTTTGTTAGTTGTTACTGTAGATGTTGTTAATTAGTTGTTACTGTAGATGTTGTTAGTTAGTTGTTACTGTAGATGTTGTTAGTTAGTTGTTACTGTAGATATTGTTAATTAGTTGTTACTGTAGATGTTGTTGTTAGTTGTTACTGTAGATGTTGTTAGTTGTTACTGTAGATGTTGTTAGTTAGTTGTTACTGTAGATGTTGTTAGTTGTTACTGTAGATGTTGTTAGTTAGTTGTTACTGTAGTTGTTGTTAGTTAGTTGTTACTGTAGATGTTGTTAGTTAGTTGTTACTGTAGATGTTGTTAGTTAGTTGTTACTGTAGATGTTGTTAGTTAGTTGTTACTGTAGATGTTGTTAGTTAGTTGTTACTGTAGATGTTGTTAGTTAGTTGTTACTGTAGATGTTGTTAGTTAGTTGTTACTGTAGATGTTGTTACTGTAGATGTTGTTAGTTGTTACTGTAGATGTTGTTAGTTAGTTGTTACTGTAGATGTTGTTAGTTGTTACTGTAGATGTTGTTAGTTAGTTGTTACTGTAGATGTAGTTAGTTAGTTGTTACTGTAGATGTTGTTAGTTGTTACTGTAGTTGTTGTTAGTTAGTTGTTACTGTAGATGTTGTTAGTTAGTTGTTACTGTAGATGTTGTTAGTTAGTTGTTACTGTAGATGTTGTTAGTTAGTTGTTACTGTAGATGTTGTTAGTTAGTTGTTACTGTAGATGTTGTTAGTTAGTTGTTACTGTAGATGTTGTTAGTTGTTACTGTAGTTGTTGTTAGTTAGTTGTTACTGTAGATGTTGTTAGTTAGTTGTTACTGTAGATGTTGTTAGTTAGTTGTTACAGTAGTAGTTGTTGTTAGTTAGTTAGTTGTTACTGTAGATGTTGTTAATTAGTTGTTACAGTAGTAGTGGTTGTTAGTTAGTTAGTTGTTACTGTAGATGTTGTTGTTAGTTAGTTAGTTGTTACTGTAGATGTTGTTGTTAGTTGTTACAGTAGTAGTTGTTGTTAGTTAGTTAGTTGTTACTGTAGATGTTGTTAGTTAGTTGTTACTGTAGATGTTGTTAGTTAGTTGTTACTGTAGATGTTGTTGTTAGTTGTTACTGTAGATGTTGTTAATTAGTTGTTACTGTAGATGTTGTTGTTAGTTGTTACTGTAGATGTTGTTAATTAGTTGTTACTGTAGATGTTGTTAGTTGTTACTGTAGATGTTAGTTAGTTGTTACTGTAGATGTTGTTAATTAGTTGTTACTGTAGATGTTGTTAGTTAGTTGTTACTGTAGATGTTGTTAGTTAGTTGTTACTGTAGATGTTGTTGTTAGTTGTTACTGTAGATGTTGTTGTTAGTTGTTACTGTAGTTGTTGTTAGTTAGTTGTTACTGTAGATGTTGTTAGTTAGTTGTTACTGTAGATGTTGTTAGTTAGTTGTTACTGTAGATGTTGTTAGTTAGTTGTTACTGTAGATGTTGTTAGTTAGTTGTTACTGTAGATGTTGTTACTGTAGATGTTGTTGTTACTGTTAGATGTTGTTAGTTAGTTAGTTACTACTGTAGATGTTGTTAGTTGTTACTGTAGATGTTGTTAGTTAGTTGTTACTGTAGATGTTGTTAGTTAGTTACTGTAGATGTTGTTAGTTAGTTGTTACTGTAGATGTTGTTAGTTAGTTGTTACTGTAGATGTTGTTAGTTACTGTAGATGTTGTTAGTTAGTTGTTACTGTAGATGTTGTTAGTTAGTTGTTACTGTAGATGTTGTTAGTTAGTTGTTACTGTAGATGTTGTTAGTTGTTACTGTAGATGTTGTTAGTTAGTTGTTACTGTAGATGTTGTTAGTTAGTTGTTACTGTAGATGTTGTTAGTTAGTTGTTACTGTAGATGTTGTTAGTTAGTTGTTACTGTAGATGTTGTTAATTAGTTGTTACTGTAGTAGTTGTTACTGTTAGTTAGTTAGTTGTTACTGTAGATGTTGTTAGTTAGTTGTTACTGTAGATGTTGTTAGTTAGTTGTTACTGTAGATGTTGTTAGTTAGTTGTTACTGTAGATGTTGTTAGTTAGTTGTTACTGTTAGATGTTGTTAGTTAGTTACTGTTGTTAGTTAGTTGTTTACTGTAGATGTTGTTAATTAGTTGTTACTGTAGATGTTGTTAGTTAGTTGTTACTGTAGATGTTGTTAGTTAGTTGTTACTGTAGATGTTGTTAGTTACTGTAGATGTTACTTAGTTGTTACTGTAGATGTTGTTAGTTAGTTGTTACTGTAGATGTTGTTACTTAGTTGTTACTGTAGATGTTGTTAGTTAGTTGTTACTGTAGATGTTGTTAGTTAGTTGTTACTGTAGATGTTGTTAGTTAGTTGTTACTGTAGATGTTGTTAGTTAGTTGTTACTGTAGATGTTGTTAGTTAGTTAGTTGTTACTGTAGATGTTGTTAGTTAGTTGTTACTGTAGATGTTGTTAATTAGTTGTTACTGTAGATGTTGTTAGTTAGTTGTTACTGTAGATGTTGTTAGTTAGTTGTTACTGTAGATGTGTTGTTAGTTAGTTGTTACTGTAGATGTTGTTAGTAGATGTTGTTAGTTAGTTGTTACTGTAGATGTTGTTAGTTAGTTGTTACTGTAGATGTTGTTAATTAGTTGTTACTGTAGATGTTGTTAGTTAGTTGTTACTGTAGATGTTGTTAGTTAGTTGTTACTGTAGATGTTGTTAGTTAGTTGTTACTGTAGATGTTGTTAGTTAGTTGTTACTGTAGATGTTGTTAGTTAGTTGTTACTGTAGATGTTGTTAGTTAGTTGTTACTGTAGATGTTGTTAGTTAGTTGTTACTGTAGATGTTGTTAGTTAGTTGTTACTGTAGATGTTGTTAGTTAGTTGTTACTGTAGATGTTGTTACTGTTAGTTGTTACTGTAGTTGTTGTTAGTTAGTTGTTACTGTAGATGTTGTTAGTTAGTTGTTACTGTAGATGTTGTTAGTTAGTTGTTACTGTAGATGTTGTTAGTTATTAGTTGTTACTGTAGATGTTGTTAGTTAGTTGTTACTGTAGATGTTGTTACTGTAGATGTTTTTTACTGTAGATGTTGTTAGTTAGTTGTTACTGTAGATGTTGTTAGTTAGTTGTTACTGTAGATTGTTGTTAGTTGTTACTGTAGATTGTTGTTAGTTAGTTAGTTGTTACTGTAGATGTTGTTAGTTAGTTGTTACTGTAGTTGTTGTTATTTAGTTGTTACTGTAGATGTTGTTAGTTAGTTGTTACTGTAGATGTTGTTAGTTGTTACTGTAGATGTTGTTAGTTAGTTGTTACTGTAGATGTTGTTGTTAGTTGTTACTGTAGATGTTGTTAGTTAGTTGTTACTGTAGATGTTGTTAGTTAGTTGTTACTGTAGATGTTGTTAGTTGTTACTGTAGTTGTTGTTAGTTAGTTGTTACTGTAGATGTTGTTAGTTAGTTGTTACTGTAGATGTTGTTAGTTGTTACTGTAGATGTTGTTAATTAGTTGTTACTGTAGATGTTGTTGTTAGTTGTTACTGTAGATGTTGTTAGTTAGTTGTTACTGTAGATGTTGTTAGTTGTTACTGTAGTTGTTGTTAGTTAGTTGTTACTGTAGATGTTGTTAGTTAGTTGTTACTGTAGATGTTGTTAGTTAGTTGTTACTGTAGATGTTGTTAATTAGTTGTTACTGTAGATGTTGTTAATTAGTTGTTACTGTAGATGTTGTTAGTTAGTTAGTTGTTACTGTAGATGTTGTTAGTTAGTTGTTACTGTAGATGTTGTTAGTTAGTTGTTACTGTAGATGTTGTTGTTAGTTGTTACTGTAGATGTTGTTAGTTAGTTGTTACTGTAGATGTTGTTAGTTAGTTGTTACTGTAGATGTTGTTAGTTAGTTGTTACTGTAGATGTTGTTAGTTAGTTGTTACTGTAGATGTTGTTAGTTGTTACTGTAGATGTTGTTAATTAGTTGTTACTGTAGATGTTGTTAGTTAGTTGTTAAGATGTTGTTAGTTAGTTGTTACTGTAGATGTTGTTAGTTAGTTGTTACTGTAGATGTTGTTAATTAGTTGTTACTGTAGATGTTGTTAGTTAGTTGTTACTGTAGATGTTGTTAGTTAGTTGTTACTGTAGATGTTGTTAGTTAGTTGTTACTGTAGATGTTGTTAGTTAGTTGTTACTGTAGATGTTGTTAGTTAGTTGTTACTGTAGATGTTGTTAGTTAGTTGTTACTGTAGATGTAGTTAGTTAGTTGTTACTGTAGATGTTGTTAGTTGTTACTGTAGTTGTTGTTGTTAGTTGTTACTGTAGATGTTGTTAGTTAGTTTTTACTGTAGATGTTGTTAGTTAGTTGTTACTGTAGATGTTGTTAGTTAGTTGTTACTGTGGATGTTGTTAGTTGTTACTGTAGTTGTTGTTAGTTAGTTGTTACTGTAGATGTCGTTAGTTAGTTGTTACTGTAGATGTTGTTAGTTAGTTGTTACTGTAGATGTTGTTAGTTGTTACTGTAGATGTTGTTAGTTAGTTGTTACTGTAGATGTTGTTAGTTAGTTGTTACTGTAGATGTTGTTACTGTTAGTTGTTACTGTAGATGTTGTTAGTTAGTTGTTACTGTAGATGTTGTTAGTTAGTTGTTACTGTAGTAGTGTTGTTAGTTAGTTGTTGTTACTGTAGATGTTGTTAGTTAGTTGTTACTGTAGATGTTGTTAGTTAGTTGTTACTGTAGATGTTGTTAGTTAGTTGTTACTGTAGATGTTGTTAGTTAGTTGTTACTGTAGATGTTGTTAGTTGTTACTGTAGATGTTGTTAGTTACTGTAGATGTTGTTAGTTAGTTGTTACTGTAGATGTTGTTAGTTAGTTGTTACTGTAGATGTTGTTAGTTAGTTGTTACTGTAGATGTTGTTAGTTGTTACTGTAGATGTTTAATTAGTTGTTAGTTGTTGTTAGTTAGTTGTTACTGTAGATGTTGTTACTTAGATTTTACTGTAGATGTTAGTTAGTTGTTACTGTAGATGTAGTTAATTAGTTGTTACTGTAGATGTTGTTAGTTAGTTGTTACTGTAGATGTTGTTACTGTAGATGTTTTTACTGTAGATGTTGTTAGTTAGTTAGTTGTTACTGTAGATGTTGTTGTTAGTTGTTACTGTAGATGTTGTTAATTAGTTGTTACTGTAGATGTTGTTAGTTAGTTAGTTGTTACTGTAGATGTTGTTGTTAGTTGTTACTGTAGATGTTGTTGTTAGTTGTTACTGTAGATGTTGTTAATTAGTTGTTACTGTAGATGTTGTTAGTTAATTAGTTGTTACTGTAGATGTTGTTGTTAGTTGTTACTGTAGATGTTGTTAATTAGTTGTTACTGTAGATGTTGTTAGTTAGTTAGTTGTTACTGTAGATGTTGTTAGTTAGTTGTTACTGTAGATGTTGTTAGTTAGTTGTTACTGTAGATGTTGTTGTTAGTTGTTACTGTAGATGTTGTTAGTTAGTTGTTACTGTAGATGTTGTTAGTTAGTTGTTACTGTAGATGTTAGTTAGTTGTTACTGTAGATGTTGTTAGTTAGTTGTTACTGTAGATGTTGTTAGTTAGTTGTTACTGTAGATGTTGTTGTTAGTTTACTGTAGTTGTTGTTAGATGTTGTTAGTTAGTTGTTACTGTAGATGTTGTTAGTTAGTTGTTACTGTAGATGTTGTTAGTTAGTTGTTACTGTAGATGTTGTTAGTTAGTTGTTACTGTAGATGTTGTTAGTTAGTTGTTACTGTAGATGTTGTTAGTTAGTTGTTACTGTAGATGTTGTTAGTTAGTTGTTACTGTAGATGTTGTTACTGTTATGTTGTTACTGTAGATGTTGTTAGTTGTTACAGTAGTAGTTGTTGTTAGTTAGTTAGTTGTTACTGTAGATGTTGTTAGTTAGTTAGTTACTGTAGATGTTGTTAGTTAGTTGTTACTGTAGTATGTTGTTAGTTAGTTGTTACTGATGTTGTTAGTTAGTTGTTACTGTAGATGTTGTTAGTTAGTTGTTACTGTAGATGTTGTTAGTTAGTTGTTACTGTAGATGTTGTTAGTTGTTACTGTAGATGTTGTTAGTTGTTACTGTAGATGTTGTTAGTTAGTTGTTACTGTAGATGTTGTTAGTTAGTTGTTACTGTAGATGTTGTTAGTTAGTTGTTACTGTAGATGTTGTTAGTTGTTACTGTAGATGTTGTTAGTTAGTTGTTACTGTAGATGTTGTTAGTTAGTTGTTACTGTAGATGTTGTTAGTTAGTTGTTACTGTAGATGTTAGTTAGTTGTTACTGTAGATGTTGTTAGTTAGTTGTTACTGTAGATGTTGTTAGTTAGTTGTTACTGTAGATGTTGTTAGTTAGTTGTTACTGTAGATGTTGTTAGTTAGTTGTTACTGTAGATGTTGTTAGTTAGTTGTTACAGTAGTAGTTGTTGTTAGTTAGTTAGTTGTTACTGTAGATGTTGTTAGTTAGTTGTTACTGTAGATGTTGTTAGTTAGTTGTTACTGTAGATGTTGTTAGTTAGTTGTTACTGTAGATGTTGTTAGTTAGTTGTTACTGTAGATGTTGTTAGTTAGTTGTTACTGTAGATGTTGTTAGTTAGTTGTTACTGTAGATGTTGTTAGTTAGTTGTTACTGTAGATGTTAGTTAGTTGTTACTGTAGATGTAGTTAATTAGTTGTTACTGTAGATGTTGTTAGTTAGTTGTTACTGTAGATGTTGTTAGTTAGTTGTTACTGTACATGTTGTTAGTTAGTTGTTACTGTAGATGTTGTTAGTTAGTTGTTACTGTAGATGTTGTTAGTTAGTTGTTACTGTAGATGTTGTTAGTTAGTTGTTACTGTAGATGTAGTTAATTAGTTGTTACTGTAGATGTTGTTAGTTAGTTGTTACTGTAGATGTTGTTAGTTAGTTGTTACTGTACATGTTGTTAATTAGTTGTTACAGTAGTAGTTGTTGTTAGTTAGTTAGTTGTTACTGTAGATGTTGTTGTTAGTTGTTACTGTAGATGTTGTTAGTTAGTTGTTACTGTAGATGTTGTTAGTTGTTACTGTAGATGTTGTTAGTTAGTTGTTACTGTAGATGTTGTTAGTTAGTTGTTACTGTAGATGTTGTTAGTTAGTTGTTACTGTAGATGTTGTTGTTAGTTGTTACTGTAGATGTTGTTAGTTAGTTGTTACTGTAGATGTTGTTACTGTAGATGTTGTTAGTTAGTTGTTACTGTAGATGTTGTTAGTTAGTTGTTACTGTAGATGTTGTTAGTTAGTTGTTACTGTAGATGTTGTTACTGTAGATGTTAGTTAGTTGTTACTTAGTTAGTTGTTAGATGTTGTTAGTTAGTTGTTACTGTAGATGTTGTTAGTTAGTTGTTACTGTAGATGTTGTTAGTTAGTTGTTACTGTAGATGTTGTTAGTTAGTTGTTACTGTAGATGTTGTTAGTTAGTTGTTACTGTAGATGTTGTTGTTAGTTGTTACTGTAGTAGTTGTTGTTAGTTAGTTGTTACTGTAGATGTTTAGTTAGTTGTTACTAGTTGTTACTGTAGATGTTGTTAGTTAGTTGTTACTGTAGATGTTGTTAGTTAGTTGTTACTGTAGATGTTGTTAGTTAGTTGTTACTGTAGATGTTGTTAGTTAGTTGTTACTGTAGATGTTGTTAGTTAGTTGTTACTGTAGATGTTGTTAGTTAGTTGTTACTGTAGATGTTAGTTAGTTACTGTAGTAGTTGTTGTTAGTTAGTTAGTTGTTACTGTAGATGTTGTTGTTAGTTAGTTGTTACTGTAGATGTTGTTAGTTAGTTGTTACTGTAGTTACTGTAGATGTTGTTAGTTAGTTGTTACTGTAGATGTTGTTAGTTAGTTGTTACTGTAGATGTTGTTAGTTAGTTGTTACTGTAGATGTTGTTAGTTAGTTGTTACTGTAGATGTTGTTAGTTAGTTGTTACTGTAGATGTTGTTAGTTAGTTGTTACTGTAGATGTTGTCAGTTAGTTAGTTGTTACTGTAGATTTGTTAGTTAGTTGTTACTGTAGATGTTGTTAGTTAGTTGTTACTGTAGATGTTGTTAGTTAGTTGTTACTGTAGATGTTGTTAGTTAGTTGTTACTGTAGATGTTGTTAGTTAGTTGTTACTGTAGATGTTGTTAGTTGTTAGTTGTTACTGTAGATGTTGTTAATTAGTTGTTACTGTAGATGTTGTTAGTTAGTTGTTACTGTAGATGTTGTTAGTTAGTTGTTACTGTAGATGTTGTTAGTTAGTTGTTACTGTAGATGTTGTTAGTTAGTTGTTACTGTAGATGTTGTTAGTTAGTTGTTACTGTAGATGTTGTTAGTTAGTTGTTACTGTAGATGTTGTTAGTTAGTTGTTACTGTAGATTGTTACTGTAGATGTTGTTACTGTAGATTTGTTAGTTAGTTGTTACTGTAGATGTTGTTAGTTAGTTGTTACTGTAGATGTTGTTAATTAGTTGTTACTGTAGATGTTGTTAGTTAGTTAGTTGTTACTGTAGATGTTGTTGTTAGTTGTTACTGTAGATGTTGTTAATTAGTTGTTACTGTAGATGTTGTTAGTTAGTTGTTACTGTAGATGTTGTTAGTTAGTTGTTACTGTAGATGTTGTTAGTTAGTTGTTACTGTAGATGTTGTTAATTAGTTGTTACTGTAGATGTTGTTAGTTAGTTAGTTGTTACTGTAGATGTTGTTATTAGTTGTTACTGTAGATGTTGTTAGTTAGTTAGTTGTTACTGTAGATGTTAGTTAGTTAGTTAGTTGTTACTGTAGATGTTGTTAGTTAGTTGTTACTGTAGATGTTGTTAGTTAGTTGTTACTGTAGATGTTGTTAGTTAGTTGTTACTGTAGATGTTGTTAGTTAGTTGTTACTGTAGATGTTGTTAGTTAGTTGTTACTGTAGATGTTGTTAGTTAGTTGTTACTGTAGATGTTGTTAGTTAGTTGTTACTGTAGATGTTGTTAGTTAGTTGTTACTGTAGATGTTGTTAGTTAGTTGTTACTGTAGATGTTGTTAGTTAGTTGTTACTGTAGATGTTGTTAGTTAGTTGTTACTGTAGATGTTGTTAGTTAGTTGTTACTGTAGATGTTGTTAGTTAGTTGTTACTGTAGATGTTGTTACTTAGTTGTTACTGTAGATGTTGTTAGTTAGTTGTTACTGTAGATGTTGTTAGTTAGTTGTTACTGTAGATGTTGTTAGTTAGTTGTTACTGTAGTAGTTGTTGTTATTGTTACTGTAGATGTTAGTTAGTTGTTACTGTAGATTAGTTAGTTGTTACTGTAGATGTTGTTAGTTAGTTGTTACTGTAGATGTTGTTAGTTAGTTGTTACTGTAGATGTTGTTAGTTAGTTGTTACTGTAGATGTTGTTAGTTAGTTGTTACTGTAGATGTTGTTAGTTAGTTGTTACTGTAGATGTTGTTAGTTAGTTGTTACTGTAGATGTTGTTAGTTAGTTGTTACTGTAGATGTTGTTACTGTTAGTTGTTACTGTAGATGTTGTTAGTTAGTTGTTACTGTAGATGTTGTTAGTTGTTACTGTAGATGTTAGTTGTTACTGTAGATGTTGTTAGTTAGTTGTTACTGTAGATGTTGTTAGTTAGTTGTTACTGTAGATGTTGTTAATTAGTTGTTACTGTAGATGTTGTTAGTTAGTTGTTACTGTAGATGTTGTTAGTTAGTTGTTACTGTAGATGTTGTTAGTTAGTTGTTACTTAGATTGTTACTGTAGATGTTGTTAGTTAGTTGTTACTGTAGATTGTTACTGTAGATGTTGTTAGATGTTGTTGTTAGTTGTTACTGTAGATGTTGTTAGTTAGTTGTTACTGTAGATGTTGTTAGTTAGTTGTTACTGTAGATGTTGTTACTTAGATGTTGTTGTTAGTTAGTTACTGTAGTTGTTACTGTAGATGTTGTTAGTTAGTTGTTACTGTAGATGTTGTTAGTTAGTTGTTACTGTAGATGTTGTTAGTTAGTTGTTACTGTAGATGTTGTTGTTAGTTGTTACTGTAGATGTTGTTAGTTAGTTGTTACTGTAGATGTTGTTAGTTAGTTGTTACTGTAGATGTTGTTAGTTACTGTTACTGTAGATGTTGTTAGTTAGTTGTTACTGTAGATGTTGTTAATTAGTTGTTACTGTAGATGTTGTTAGTTACTGTAGTTAGTTGTTACTGTAGATGTTGTTAGTTAGTTGTTACTGTAGATTGTTACTGTTAGATTAGTTGTTACTGTAGATGTTGTTAGTTAGTTGTTACTGTAGATGTTGTTAGTTAGTTGTTACTGTTGTTACTGTAGATGTTGTTAGTTAGTTGTTACTGTAGATGTTGTTAGTTAGTTGTTACTGTAGATGTTGTTAGTTAGTTGTTACTGTAGATGTTGTTAGTTAGTTGTTACTGTAGATGTTAATTAGTTGTTACTGTAGATGTTGTTAGTTAGTTGTTACTGTAGATGTTGTTAGTTAGTTGTTACTGTAGATTTAGTTAGTTAGTTGTTACTGTAGATGTTGTTACTGTAGATGTTTTTACTGTAGATGTTGTTAGTTAGTTGTTACTGTAGATGTTGTTAGTTAGTTGTTACTGTAGATGTTGTTAGTTAGTTGTTACAGTAGTAGTTGTTGTTAGTTGTTACAGTAGTAGTTGTTGTTAGTTAGTTAGTTGTTACTGTAGATGTTGTTGTTAGTTGTTACTGTAGATGTTGTTGTTAGTTGTTACTGTAGATGTTGTTAGTTAGTTGTTACTGTAGATGTTGTTAGTTAGTTGTTACTGTAGATGTTGTTAGTTAGTTGTTACTGTAGATGTTGTTAGTTAGTTGTTACTGTAGATGTTGTTAGTTACTGTTGTTAGTGTAGATGTTGTTACTGTAGATGTTGTTAGTTAGTTGTTACTGTAGATGTTGTTAGTTAGTTGTTACTGTAGATGTTGTTAGTTAGTTGTTACTGTAGATGTTGTTAGTTAGTTGTTACTGTAGATGTTGTTAGTTAGTTGTTACTGTAGATGTTAGTTAGTTGTTACTGTAGATGTAGTTAATTAGTTGTTACTGTAGATGTTGTTAGTTAGTTGTTACTGTAGATGTTGTTAGTTAGTTGTTACTGTACATGTTGTTAATTAGTTGTTACAGTAGTAGTTGTTGTTAGTTAGTTAGTTGTTACTGTAGATGTTAGTTAGTTGTTACTGTAGATGTAGTTAATTAGTTGTTACTGTAGATGTTGTTAGTTAGTTGTTACTGTAGATGTTGTTACTGTAGATGTTTTTACTGTAGATGTTGTTAGTTAGTTGTTACTGTAGATGTTGTTAGTTAGTTGTTACTGTAGATGTTGTTAGTTAGTTGTTACTGTAGATGTTGTTAATTAGTTGTTACTGTAGATGTTGTTAGTTAGTTAGTTGTTACTGTAGATGTTGTTAGTTAGTTGTTACTGTAGATGTTGTTAGTTAGTTGTTACTGTAGATGTTGTTAGTTAGTTGTTACTGTAGATGTTGTTAGTTGTTACTGTAGATGTTGTTGTTAGTTGTTACTGTAGATGTTGTTATTAGTTGTTACTGTAGATGTTGTTAGTTAGTTGTTACTGTAGATGTTGTTAGTTAGTTGTTACTGTAGATGTTGTTAGTTAGTTGTTACTGTAGATGTTGTTAGTTACTGTAGATTGTTAGTTACTGTAGATGTTGTTAGTTAGTTGTTACTGTAGATGTTGTTAGTTAGTTGTTACTGTAGATGTTGTTAGTTAGTTGTTACTGTAGATGTTGTTAGTTAGTTGTTACTGTAGATGTTGTTAGTTAGTTGTTACTGTAGATGTTGTTAGTTAGTTGTTACTGTAGATGTTGTTAGTTAGTTGTTACTGTAGATTGTTGTTAGTTAGTTGTTACTGTAGATGTTGTTAGTTAGTTGTTACTGTAGATGTTGTTAGTTAGTTGTTAGTTGTTACTGATGTTGTTAGTTAGTTGTTACTGTAGATGTTGTTAGTTAGTTGTTACTGTAGATGTTGTTAGTTAGTTGTTACTGTAGATGTTGTTAGTTAGTTGTTACTGTAGATGTTGTTAGTTAGTTGTTACTGTAGATGTTGTTAGTTAGTTGTTACTGTAGATGTTGTTAGTTAGTTGTTACTGTAGATGTTGTTAGTTAGTTGTTACTGTAGATGTTGTTAGTTAGTTGTTACTGTAGATGTTGTTAGTTAGTTGTTACTGTAGATGTTGTTAGTTAGTTGTTACTGTAGATGTTACTGTTAGTTAGTTGTTACTGTAGATGTTGTTAGTTGTTACTGTAGATGTTGTTAGTTACTGTAGATGTTGTTAGTTAGTTGTTACTGTAGATGTTGTTAGTTAGTTGTTACTGTAGATGTTGTTAGTTAGTTGTTACTGTAGATGTTGTTATTAGTTGTTAGTTGTTACTTGTTACTGTAGATAGTTAGTTACTGTAGATGTTGTTAGTTGTTACTGTAGATGTTGTTAGTTAGTTGTTACTGTAGATGTTGTTAGTTAGTTGTTACTGTAGATGTTGTTAGTTGTTACTGTAGATGTTGTTACTGTAGATGTTGTTAGTTAGTTGTTACTGTAGATGTTGTTAGTTAGTTGTTACTGTAGATGTTGTTAGTTAGTTGTTACTGTAGATGTTGTTAGTTAGTTGTTACTGTAGATGTTGTTAGTTAGATTGTTACTGTAGATGTTGTTGTTAGTTAGTTGTTACTGTAGATGTTGTTAGTTAGTTAGTTAGTTGTTACTGTTACTGTAGATGTTGTTAGTTGTTACTGTAGATGTTGTTAGTTGTTACTGTAGATGTTGTTAGTTAGTTGTTACTGTAGATGTTGTTAGTTAGTTGTTACTGTAGATGTTGTTAGTTAGTTGTTACTGTAGATGTTGTTAGTTAGTTGTTACTGTAGATGTTGTTAGTTAGTTGTTACTGTAGATGTTGTTAGTTAGTTGTTACTGTAGATGTTGTTAGTTAGTTGTTACTGTAGATGTTGTTGTTAGTTGTTACTGTAGATGTTGTTAGTTAGTTGTTACTGTAGATGTTGTTAGTTAGTTGTTACTGTAGATGTTGTTAGTTAGTTGTTACTGTAGATGTTGTTAGTTAGTTGTTACTGTAGATGTTGTTAGTTAGTTGTTACTGTAGATGTTGTTAGTTAGTTGTTACTGTAGATGTTGTTAGTTAGTTGTTACTGTAGATGTTAGTTGTTGTTAGTTAGTTAGTTGTTACTGTAGATGTTGTTAGTTAGTTGTTACTGTAGATGTTGTTAGTTAGTTGTTACTGTAGATGTTGTTAGTTAGTTGTTACTGTAGATGTTTAGTTAGTTAGATGTTTAGTTATTAGTTGTTACTGTAGATGTTGTTAGTTAGTTGTTACTGTAGATGTTGTTAATTAGTTGTTACTGTAGATGTTGTTAGTTAGTTGTTACTGTAGATGTTGTTAGTTAGTTGTTACTGTAGATGTTGTTAGTTAGTTGTTACTGTAGATGTTGTTAGTTAGTTGTTACTGTAGATGTTGTTAATTAGACTGTAGATGTTGTTAGTTAGTTGTTACTGTAGATGTTGTTACTTGTTAGATGTTGTTAGTTAGTTGTTACTGTAGATGTTGTTAGTTAGTTGTTACTGTAGATGTTGTTAGTTAGTTGTTACTGTAGATGTTGTTAGTTTAGTTGTTACTGTAGATGTTGTTAGTTAGTTGTTACTGTAGATGTTGTTAACTGTAGATGTTGTTACAGTTGTTACTGTAGATGTTGTTAGTTAGTTGTTGTAGATTAGTTAGTTGTTACTGTAGATGTTGTTAGTTGTTACTGTAGATGTTGTTAATTAGTTGTTACTGTAGATGTTGTTACTGTAGATGTAGTTAGTTGTTACTGTAGATGTTGTTAGTTAGTTGTTACTGTAGATGTTGTTAGTTAGTTGTTACTGTAGATGTTGTTAGTTAGTTGTTACTGTAGATGTTGTTAGTTAGTTGTTACTGTAGATGTTGTTAGTTAGTTGTTACTGTAGATGTTGTTGTTAGTTGTTACTGTAGATGTTGTTAAGTTAGTTGTTACTGTAGATGTTGTTAGTTAGTTGTTACTGTAGATGTTGTTAGTTAGTTGTTACTGTAGATGTTGTTAGTTAGTTGTTAGTTGTTACTGTAGATGTTGTTAGTTAGTTGTTACTGTAGATGTTGTTAGTTAGTTGTTACTGTAGATGTTGTTAGTTAGTTGTTACTTAGTTTGTTACTTAGTAGTAGATGTTGTTAGTTAGTTGTTACTGTAGATGTTGTTAGTTAGTTGTTACTGTAGATGTTGTTAGTTAGTTTGTTACTGTAGATGTTGTTAGTTAGTTGTTACTGTAGATGTTGTTAGTTAGTTGTTACTGTAGATGTTGTTAGTTAGTTGTTACTGTAGATGTTGTTAGTTAGTTGTTACTGTAGATGTTGTTAGTTACTGTTGTTACTGTAGATGTTGTTAGTTAGTTGTTACTGTAGATGTTGTTAGTTAGTTGTTACTGTAGATGTTGTTACTGTAGTTAGTTAGTTGTTACTGTAGATGTTGTTAGTTATTGTTGTTAGATGTTGTTAGTTAGTTGTTACTGTAGATGTTGTTGTTAGTTGTTACTGTTGTTACTGTAGTAGATGTTGTTAGTTAGTTGTTACTGTAGATGTTGTTAGTTAGTTGTTACTGTAGATGTTGTTAGTTAGTTGTTACTGTAGAGATGTTGTTAGTTAGTTGTTACTGTAGATGTTGTTAGTTAGTTGTTACTGTAGATGTTGTTAGTTAGTTGTTACTGTAGATGTTGTTAGTTGTTACTGTAGTTGTTACTGTAGATGTTGTTAGTTAGTTGTTACTGTAGATGTTGTTACTAGTTGTTACTGTAGATGTTGTTTACTGTAGATGTTGTTAGTTAGTTGTTACTGTAGATGTTGTTAGTTAGTTGTTACTGTAGATGTTGTTAGTTAGTTGTTACTGTAGATGTTGTTAGTTAGTTGTTACTGTAGATGTTGTTGTTAGTTGTTACTGTAGATGTTGTTAGTTAGTTGTTACTGTAGATGTTGTTAGTTAGTTGTTACTGTAGATGTTGTTAGTTAGTTGTTACTGTAGATGTTGTTAGTTAGTTGTTACTGTAGATGTTGTTAGTTAGTTGTTACTGTAGATGTTGTTAGTTAGTTGTTACTGTAGATGTTGTTAGTTAGTTGTTACTGTAGATGTTGTTAGTTAGTTGTTACTGTAGATGTTGTTAGTTAGTTGTTACTGTAGATGTTGTTAGTTAGTTGTTACTGTAGTGTTGTTAGTTAGTTGTTACTGTAGATGTTGTTAGTTAGTTGTTACTGTAGATGTTGTTAGTTAGTTGTTACTGTAGATGTAGTTAATTAGTTGTTACTGTAGATGTTACTTAGTTAGTAGATGTTGTTAGTTAGTTGTTACTGTAGATGTTGTTAGTTAGTTGTTACTGTACATGTTGTTAATTAGTTGTTACAGTAGTAGTTGTTGTTAGTTAGTTAGTTGTTACTGTAGATGTTAGTTAGTTGTTACTGTAGATGTAGTTAATTAGTTGTTACTGTAGATGTTGTTAGTTAGTTGTTACTGTAGATGTTGTTACTGTAGATGTTTTTACTGTAGATGTTGTTAGTTAGTTAGTTGTTACTGTAGATGTTGTTGTTAGTTGTTACTGTAGATGTTGTTAATTAGTTGTTACTGTAGATGTTGTTAGTTAGTTGTTACTAGATGTTGTTAGTTAGTTGTTACTGTAGATGTTGTTAGTTAGTTGTTACTGTAGATGTTGTTGTTACAGTTGTTACTTGTTACTGTAGATGTTAGTTAGTTGTTACTTAGATTGTTACTGTAGATGTTTAGTTAGTTACTGTAGATGTTGTTAGTTAGTTGTTACTGTAGATGTTGTTAGTTAGTTGTTACTGTAGATGTTGTTAGTTAGTTGTTACTGTAGATGTTGTTAGTTAGTTGTTACTGTAGATGTTGTTAGTTAGTTGTTACTGTAGATGTTGTTAGTTAGTTGTTACTGTAGATGTTGTTAGTTAGTTGTTACTGTAGATGTTGTTAGTTAGTTGTTACTGTAGATGTTGTTAGTTAGTTGTTACTGTAGATGTTGTTAGTTAGTTGTTACTGTAGATGTTGTTAGTTAGTTGTTACTGTAGATGTTGTTAGTTAGTTGTTACTGTAGATGTTGTTAGTTAGTTGTTACTGTAGATGTTGTTAGTTAGTTGTTACTGTAGATGTTGTTAGTTAGTTGTTACTGTAGATGTTGTTAGTTAGTTGTTACTGTAGATGTTGTTAGTTAGTTGTTACTGTAGATGTGTTACTTGTTACTGTAGATGTTTAGTTAGTTGTTACTGTTGTTACTTGTTACTGTAGATGTTGTTAGTTAGTTGTTACTGTAGA